>NW_026043990.1:0-92821 GCF_937001465.1 Orcinus orca
TTGTCGTACCCTCACCTGGACCCTAAAGCGTCCCCGTCCCCTAACCCTAACCCTACCCCGAACCCTAACCCTAACCCTTCCCCGAAGCCTGACCCTCAGCCGTCCCCTAATCCTCACCCGTACGCTGACACTCACCCGCGCCCTCACACGTACGCTCCCCCTAAAGCGTTGTCGTACCCTCACCTGGACCCTAAACCGTTCCCGTCCCCTAACCCTAACCCTAACCCGAACCCTAACCCTAACCCTTCCCCGAAGCCTGAACCTCACCCGTCCCCTAATCCTAACCCGTACGCTGACACTCACCCGTGCCCTCACACGTACGCTCCCCCTAAAGCGTTGTCGTACCCTCACCTGGACCCTAAACCGTCCTCGTCCCCTAACCCTAACCCCAGCCCGAACCCTAACCCTAACACTTCCCCGAAGCCTGACCCTCAACCGTCCCCTAATCCTAACCCGTACGCTGACACTCACCCGCGCCCTCACATGTACGCTCCCCCTAAAGCGTTGTCGTACCCTCACCTGGACCCTAAAGCGTCCCCGTCCCCTAACCCTAACCCTAGCCCGAACCCTAACCCTAAACCTTCCCCGAAGCCTGACCCTCATCCGTCCCCTAATCCTAACCCGTACGCTGACACTCACCCGCGCCCTCACACGTACGCTCCCCCTAAAGCGTTGTCGTACCCTCACCTGGACCCTAAACCGTCCCCGTCCCCTAACCCTAACCCTAGCCCGAACCCTAACCCTAACACTTCCCCGAAGCCTGACCCTCACCCGTCCCCTAATCCTAACCCGTACGCTGACACTCACCCGCGCCCTCACACGTACGCTCCCTCTAAAGCGTTGTCGTACCCTCACCTGGACCCTAAACCGTCCCCGTCCCCTAACCCTAACCCTACCCCGAACCCTAACCCTAACCCTTCCCCGAAGCCTGACCATCTCCCGTCCCCTAATCCTAACCCGTACGCTGACACTCACCCGTGCCCTCACACGTAGGCTCCCCCTAAAGCATTGTCTTACCCTCACCTGGACCCTAAACCGTCCCCGTCCCCTAACCCTAACCCTAGCCCGAACACTAAACCTAACCCTTCCCCGAAGCCTGACCCTCAGCCGTCTCCTAATCCTAACCCGTACGCTGACACTCACCCACGCCCTCACACGTACGCTCCCCCTAAAGCGTTGTCGTACCCTCACCTGGACCCTAAACCGTCCCCGTCCCCTAACCCTAACCCTAGCCCGAACCCTAACCCTAACCCTTCCCCGAAGCCTGACCCTCACCCGTCCCCTAATCCTAACCCGTAGGCTGACACTCACCCGCGCCCTCACACGTACGCTCCCCCTAAAGCGTTGTCGTACCCTCACCTGGACCCTAAACCGTCCCCATCCCCTAACCCTAACCCTAGCCCGAACCGTAACCCTAACCCTTCCCCGAAGCCTGACCATCTCCCGTCCCCTAATCCTAACCCGTACGCTGACACTCACCCGCGCCCTCACACGTAGGCTCCCCCTAAAGCGTTGTCTTACCCTCACCTGAACCCTAAACCGTCCCCGTCCCCTAACCCTAACCCTAGCCCGAACCCTAACCCTAAACCTTCCCCGAAGCCTGACCCTCACCCGTCCCCTAATCCTAACCCGTACGCTGACACTGACCCACGCCCTCACACGTACGCTCCCCCTAAAGCGTTGTCGTACCTTCACCTGGACCCTAAACCGTCCCCGTCCCCTAACCCTAGCCCGAACCCTAACCCTAACCCTTCCCCGAAGGCTGACCCTAAGCCGTCCCCTAATCCTAACCCGTACGCTGACACTCACCCGCGCCCTCACACGTACGCTCCCCCTAAAGCGTTGTCGTACCCTCACCTGGACCCTAAACCGTCCCCGTCCCCTAACCCTAACCCTAGCCCGAACCCTAACCCTAACCCTTCCCCGAAGCCTGACCCTCACCCGTCCCCTAATCCTAACCCGTACGCTGACACTCACCCGCGCCCTCACACGTACGCTCCCCCTAAAGCGTTGTCGTACACTCACCTGGACCCTAAACCGTCCCCGTCCCCTAACCCTAACCCTAACCCTAGCCCAAACCCTAACCCTAACCCTTCCCCGAAGCCTGACCCTCAGCCGTCCCCTAATCCTAACCCGTACGCTGACACTCACCCGCGCCCTCACACGTACGCCCCCCGTAAAGCGTTGTCGTACCCTCACCTGGACCCTAAACCGTCCCCGTCCCCTAACCCTAACCCTAGCCCGAACCCTAACCCTAACACTTCCCCGAAGCCTGAACCTCACCCGTCCCCTAATCCTAACCCGTACGCTGACACTCACCCGCGCCCTCACACGTACGCTCCCCCTAAAGCGTTGTCGTACCCTCACCTGGACCCTAAACCGTCCCCGTCCCCTAACCCTAACCCTAGCCCGAACCCTAACCCTAACCCTTCCCCGAAGCCTGACCCTCACCCGTCCCCTAATCCTAACCCGTACGCTGACACTCACCCGCGCCCTCACACGTACGCTCCCCCTAAAGCGTTGTCGTACCCTCACCTGTACCCTAAACCGTCCCCGTCCCCTAAGCCTAACCCTAGCCCGAACCCTAACCCTAACCCTTCCCCGAAGCCTGACCCTCACCCGTCCCCTAATCCTAACCCGTACGCTGACACTCACCCGCGCCCTCACACGTACGCTCCCCCTAAAGCGTTGTCGTACCCTCACCTGGACCCTAAACCGTCCCCGTCCCCTAACCCTAACCCTAGCCCGAACCCTAACCCTAACCCTTCCCCGAAGCCTGACCCTCACCCATCCCCAAATCCTAACCCGTACGCTGACACTCACCCGCGCCCTCACACGTACGCTCCCCCTAAAGCGTTGTCGTACCCTCACCTGGACCCTAAAGCGTCCCCGTCCCCTAACCCTAACCCTAGCCCGAACCCTAACCCTAACCCTTCCCCGAAGCCTGACCCTCACCCGTCCCCTAATCCTAACCCGTACGCTGACACTCACCCGCGCCCTCACACGTACGCTCCCCCTAAAGCGTTGTCGTACCCTCACCTGGACCCTAAACCGTCCCCGTCCCCTAAGCCTAACCCTAGCCCGAACCCTAACCCTAACCCTTCCCCGAAGCCTGACACTCACCCGTCCCCTAATCCTAACCCGTACGCTGACACTCACCCGCGCCCTCACACGTACGCTCCCCCTAAAGCGTTGTCGTACCCTCACCTGGACCCTAAACCGTCCCCGTCCCCTAACCCTAACCCTAGCCCGAACCCTAACCCTAACCCTTCCCCGAAGCCTGACCCTCACCCGTCACCTAATCCTAACCCGTACGCTGACACTCACCCGCGCCCTCACACGAACGCTCCCCCTAAAGCGTTGTCGTACCCTCACCTGGACCCTAAACCGTCCCCGTCCCCTAACCCTAACCCTACCCCGAACCCTAACCCTAACCCTTCCCCGAAGCCTGACCATCTCCCGTCCCCTAATCCTAACCCGTACGCTGACACTCACCCGCGCCCTCACACGTAGGCTCCCCCTAAAGCGTTGTCTTACCCTCACCTGTACCCTAAACCGTCCCCGTCCCCTAACCCTAACCCTAGCCCGAACCCTAACCCTAACCCTTCCCCGAAGCCTGACCCTCACCCGTCCCCTAATCCTAACCCGTACGCTGACACTCACCCACGCCCTCACACGTACGCTCCCCCTAAAGCGTTGTCGTACCCTCACCTGGACCCAAAACCGTCCCCGTCCCCTAACCCTAACCCTAGCCCGAACCCTAACCCTAACCCTTCTCCGAAGCCTGACCCTCACCCGTCCCCTAATCCTAACCCGTAAGCTGACACACACCTGCGCCCTCACACGTACGCTCCCCCTAAAGCGTTGTCGTACCCTCACCTGGACCCTAAACCGTCCCCGTCCCCTAAGCCTAACCCTAGCCCGAACCCTAACCCTAACCCTTCCCTGAAGCCTGACCCTCACCCGTCCCCTAATCCTAACCCGTACGCTGAAACTCACCCGCGCCCTCACACGTACGCTCCCCCTAAAGCGTTGTCGTACCCTCACCTGGACCCTAAACCGTCCCCGTCCCCTAACCCTAACCCTAGCCCGAACCCTAACCCTAACCCTTCCCCGAAGCCTGACCCTCACCCGTCCCCTAATCCTAACCCGTAGGCTGACACTCACCCGCGCCCTCACACGTACGCTCCCCCTAAAGCGTTGTCGTACCCTCACCTGGACCCTAAACCGTCCCCGTCCCCTAACCCTAACCCTAGCCCGAACCCTAACCCTAACCCTTCCCCGAAGCCTGACCCTCACCCGTCCCCTAATCCTAACCCGTAGGCTGACACTCACCCGCGCCCTCACACGTACGCTCCCCCTAAAGCGTTGTCGTACCCTCACCTGGACCCTAAACGGTCCCCATCCCCTAACCCTAACCCTAGCCCGAACCGTAACCCTAACCCTTCCCCGAAGCCTGACCATCTCCCGTCCCCTAATCCTAACCCGTACGCTGACACTCACCCACGCCCTCACACGTAGGCTCCCCCTAAAGCGTTGTCTTACCCTCACCTGGACCCTAAACCGTCCCCGTCCGCTAACCCTAACCCTAGCCCGAACCCTAACCCTAACCCTTCCCCGAAGCCTGACCCTCACCCGTCCCCTAATCCTAACCCGTACGCTGACCCTCACCCACGCCCTCACACGTACGCTCCCCCTAAAGCGTTGTCGTACCCTCACCTGGACCCTAAACCGTCCCCGTCCCCTAACCCTAACCCTAGCCCGAATCCTAACCCTAACCCTTCCCCGAAGCCTGACCCTCACCCGTCCCCTAATCCTAACCCGTACGCTGACACTCACCCGCGCCCTCACACGTACGCTCCCCCTAAAGCGTTGTCGTACCCTCACCTGGACCCTAAACCGTCCCCGTCCCCTAACCCTAACCCTAGCCCGAACCCTAACCCTAACCCTTCCCCGAAGCCTGACCCTCACCCGTCCCCTAATCCTAACCCGTACGCTGACACTCACCCGCGCCCTCACACGTACGCTCCCCCTAAAGCGTTGTCTTACCCTCACCTGGACCCTAAACCGTCCCCGTCCCCTAACCCTAATCCTAGCCCGAACCCTAACCCTAACCCTTCCCCAAAGCCTGACCCTCACCCGTCCCCTAATCCTAACCCGTACGCTGACACTCACCCGCGCCCTCACACGTACGCTCCCCCTAAAGCGTTGTCGTACCCTCACCTGGACCCTAAACCATCCCCGTCCCCTAAGCCTAACCCTAGCACGAACCCTAACCCTAACCCTTCCCCGAAGCCTGACCCTCACCCGTCCCCTAATCCTAACCCGTACGCTGACACTCACCCGTGCCCTCACACGTACGCTCCCCCTAAAGCGTTGTCGTACCCTCACCTGGACCCTAAACCATCCCCGTCCCCTAACCCTAACCCTAGCCCGAACCCTAACCCTAACCCTTCCCCGAAGCCTGACCCTCAGCCGTCCCCTAATCCTAACCCGTACGCTGACACTCACCCGCGCCCTCACACGTACGCTCCCTCTAAAGCGTTGTCGTACCCTCACCTGGACCCTAAACCGTCCCCGTCCCCTAACCCTAACCCTAGCCCGAACCGTAACCCTAACCCTTCCCCGAAGCCTGACCATCTCCCGTCCCCTAATCCTAACCCGTACGCTGACACTCACCCGCGCCCTCACACGTAGGCTCCCCCTAAAGCGTTGTCTTACCCTCACCTGGACCCTAAACCGTCCCCGTCCGCTAACCCTAACCCTAGCCCGAACCCTAACCCTAACCCTTCCCCGAAGCCTGACCCTCACCCGTCCCCTAATCGTAACCCGTACGCTGACACTCACCCACGCCCTCACACGTACGCTCCCCCTAAAGCGTTGTCGTACCCTCACCTGGACCCTAAACCGTCCCCGTCCCCTAACCCTAACCCTAGCCCGAATCCTAACCCTAACCCTTCCCCGAAGCCTGACCCTCACCCGTCCCCTAATCCTAACCCGTACGCTGACACTCACCCGCGCCCTCACACGTACGCTCCCCCTAAAGCGTTGTCGTACCCTCACCTGGACCCTAAACCGTCCCCGTCCCCTAACCCTAACCCTAGCCCGAACCGTAACCCTAACCCTTCCCCGAAGCCTGACCCTCACCCGTCCCCTAATCCTAACCCGTACGCTGACACTCACCCGCGCCCTCACACGTACGCTCCCCCTAAAGCGTTGTCTTACCCTCACCTGGACCCTAAACCGTCCCCGTCCCCGTCCCCTAACCCTAGCCCGAACCCTAACCCTAACCCTTCCCCGAAGCCTGACCCTCACCCGTCCGCTAATCCTAAACCGTACGCTGACACTCACCCACGCCATCACACGTACGCTCCCCCTAAAGCGTTGTCGTACCCTCACCTGGACCCTAAAGCGTCCCCGTCCCCTAACCCTAACCCTACCCCGAACCCTAACCCTAACCCTTCCCCGAAGCCTGAACCTCACCCGTCCCCTAATCCTAACCCGTACGCTGACACTCACCCGTGCCCTCACACGTACGCTCCCCCTAAAGCGTTGTCGTACCCTCACCTGGACCCTAAACCGTCCTCGTCCCCTAACCCTAACCCCAGCCCGAACCCTAACCCTAACCCTTCCCCGAAGCCTGACCCTCACCCGTCCCCTAATCCTAACCCGTACGCTGACACTCACCCGCGCCCTCACACGTACGCTCCCCCTAAAGCGTTGTCGTACCCTCACCTGGACCCTAAACCGTCCCCGTCCCCTAAGCCTAACCCTAGCACGAACCCTAACCCTAACCCTTCCCCGAAGCCTGACCCTCACCCGTCCCCTAATCCTAACCCGTACGCTGACACTCACCCGCGCCCTCACACGTACGCTCCCCCTAAAGCGTTGTCGTACCCTCACCTGGACCCTAAACCGTCCCCGTCCCCTAACCCTAACCCTAGCCCGAACCCTAACCCTAACCCTTCCCCGAAGCCTGACCCTCAGCCGTCCCCTAATCCTAACCCGTACGCTGACACTCACCCGCGCCCTCACACGTACGCTCCCTCTAAAGCGTTGTCGTACCCTCACCTGGACCCTAAACCGTCCCCGTCCCCTAACCCTAACCCCAGCCCGAACCCTAACCCTAACCCTTCCCCGAAGCCTGACCATCTCCCGTCCCCTAATCCTAACCCGTACGCTGACACTCACCCGTGCCCTCACACGTAGGCTCCCCCTAAAGCATTGTCTTACCCTCACCTGGACCCTAAACCGTCCCCGTCCCCTAACCCTAACCCTAGCCCGAACCCTAAACCTAACCCTTCCCCGAAGCCTGACCCTCAGCCGTCTCCTAATCCTAACCCGTACGCTGACACTCACCCACGCCCTCACACGTACGCTCCCCCTAAAGCGTTGTCGTACCCTCACCTGGACCCTAAACCGTCCCCGTCCCCTAACCCTAACCCTAGCCCGAACCCTAACCCTAACCCTTCCCCGAAGCCTGACCCTCACCCGTCCCCTAATCCTAACCCGTAGGCTGACACTCACCCGCGCCCTCACACGTACGCTCCCCCTAAAGCGTTGTCGTACCCTCACCTGGACCCTAAACCGTCCCCGTCCCCTAACCCTAACCCTAGCCCGAACCCTAACCCTAACCCTTCCCCGAAGCCTGACCCTCACCCGTCCCCTAATCCTAACCCGTACGCTGACACTCACCCGCGCCCTCACACGTACGCTCCCCCTAAAGCGTTGTCTTACCCTCACCTGGACCCTAAACCTTCCCCGTCCCCTAACCCTAACCCTAGCCCGAACCCTAACCCTAACCCTTCCCCGAAGCCTGACCCTCACCCGTCCGCTAATCCTAAACCGTACGCTGACACTCACCCACGCCATCACACGTACGCTCCCCCTAAAGCGTTGTCGTACCCTCACCTGGACCCTAAAGCGTCCCCGTCCCCTAACCCTAACCCTACCCCGAACCCTAACCCTAACCCTTCCCCGAAGCCTGACCCTCAGCCGTCCCCTAATCCTCACCCGTACGCTGACACTCACCCGCGCCCTCACACGTACGCTCCCCCTAAAGCGTTGTCGTACCCTCACCTGGACCCTAAACCGTTCCCGTCCCCTAACCCTAACCCTAACCCGAACCCTAACCCTAACCCTTCCCCGAAGCCTGAACCTCACCCGTCCCCTAATCCTAACCCGTACGCTGACACTCACCCGTGCCCTCACACGTACGCTCCCCCTAAAGCGTTGTCGTACCCTCACCTGGACCCTAAACCGTCCTCGTCCCCTAACCCTAACCCCAGCCCGAACCCTAACCCTAACACTTCCCCGAAGCCTGACCCTCAACCGTCCCCTAATCCTAACCCGTACGCTGACACTCACCCGCGCCCTCACATGTACGCTCCCCCTAAAGCGTTGTCGTACCCTCACCTGGACCCTAAAGCGTCCCCGTCCCCTAACCCTAACCCTAGCCCGAACCCTAACCCTAAACCTTCCCCGAAGCCTGACCCTCATCCGTCCCCTAATCCTAACCCGTACGCTGACACTCACCCGCGCCCTCACACGTACGCTCCCCCTAAAGCGTTGTCGTACCCTCACCTGGACCCTAAACCGTCCCCGTCCCCTAACCCTAACCCTAGCCCGAACCCTAACCCTAACCCTTCCCCGAAGCCTGACCCTCACCCGTCCCCTAATCCTAACCCGTACGCTGACACTCACCCGCGCCCTCACACGTACGCTCCCCCTAAAGCGTTGTCTTACCCTCACCTGGACCCTAAACCGTCCCCGTCCCCTAACCCTAATCCTAGCCCGAACCCTAACCCTAACCCTTCCCCGAAGCCTGACCCTCACCCGTCCCCTAATCCTAACCCGTACGCTGACACTCACCCGCGCCCTCACACGTACGCTCCCCCTAAAGCGTTGTCGTACCCTCACCTGGACCCTAAACCGTCCCCGTCCCCTAAGCCTAACCCTAGCACAAACCCTAACCCTAACCCTTCCCCGAAGCCTGACCCTCACCCGTCCCCTAATCCTAACCCGTACGCTGACACTCACCCGCGCCCTCACACGTACGCTCCCCCTAAAGCGTTGTCGTACCCTCACCTGGACCCTAAACCGTCCCCGTCCCCTAACCCTAACCCTAGCCCGAACCCTAACCCTAACACTTCCCCGAAGCCTGACCCTCACCCGTCCCCTAATCCTAACCCGTACGCTGACACTCACCCGCGCCCTCACACGTACGCTCCCTCTAAAGCGTTGTCGTACCCTCACCTGGACCCTAAACCGTCCCCGTCCCCTAACCCTAACCCTACCCCGAACCCTAACCCTAACCCTTCCCCGAAGCCTGACCATCTCCCGTCCCCTAATCCTAACCCGTACGCTGACACTCACCCGTGCCCTCACACGTAGGCTCCCCCTAAAGCATTGTCTTACCCTCACCTGGACCCTAAACCGTCCCCGTCCCCTAACCCTAACCCTAGCCCGAACACTAAACCTAACCCTTCCCCGAAGCCTGACCCTCAGCCGTCTCCTAATCCTAACCCGTACGCTGACACTCACCCGCGCCCTCACACGTACGCTCCCCCTAAAGCGTTGTCGTACCCTCACCTGGACCCTAAACCGTCCCCGTCCCCTAACCCTAACCCTAGCCCGAACCCTAACCCTAACCCTTCCCCGAAGCCTGACCCTCACCCGTCCCCTAATCCTAACCCGTACGCTGACACTCACCCGCGCCCTCACACGTACGCTCCCCCTAAAGCGTTGTCTTACCCTCACCTGGACCCTAAACCGTCCCCGTCCCCTAACCCTAACCCTAGCCCGAACCCTAACCCTAACCCTTCCCCGAAGCCTGACCCTCACCCGTCCCCTAATCCTAAACCGTACGCTGACACTCACCCACGCCATCACACGTACGCTCCCCCTAAAGCGTTGTCGTACCCTCACCTGGACCCTAAAGCGTCCCCGTCCCCTAACCCTAACCCTACCCCGAACCCTAACCCTAACCCTTCCCCGAAGCCTGACCCTCAGCCGTCCCCTAATCCTCACCCGTACGCTGACACTTACCCGCGCCCTCACACGTACGCTCCCCCTAAAGCGTTGTCGTACCCTCACCTGGACCCTAAACCGTTCCCGTCCCCTAACCCTAACCCTAACCCGAACCCTAACCCTAACCCTTCCCCGAAGCCTGAACCTCACCCGTCCCCTAATCCTAACCCGTACGCTGACACTCACCCGTGCCCTCACACGTACGCTCCCCCTAAAGCGTTGTCGTACCCTCACCTGGACCCTAAACCGTCCTCGTCCCCTAACCCTAACCCCAGCCCGAACCCTAACCCTAACCCTTCCCCGAAGCCTGACCCTCAACCGTCCCCTAATCCTAACCCGTACGCTGACACTCACCCGCGCCCTCACACGTACGCTCCCCCTAAAGCGTTGTCGTACCCTCACCTGGACCCTAAAGCGTCCCCGTCCCCTAACCCTAACCCTAGCCCGAACCCTAACCCTAAACCTTCCCCGAAGCCTGACCCTCATCCGTCCCCTAATCCTAACCCGTACGCTGACACTCACCCGCGCCCTCACACGTAGGCTCCCCCTAAAGCGTTGTCTTACCCTCACCTGGACCCTAAACCGTCCCCGTCCCCTAACCCTAACCCTAGCCCGAACCCTAACCCTAACCCTTCCCCGAAGCCTGACCCTCACCCGTCCCCAATCCTAACCCGTACGCTGACACTCACCCGCGCCCTCACACGTATGCTCCCCCTAAAGCGTTGTCGTACCCTCACCTGGACCCTAAACCGTCCCCGTCCCCTAACCCTAACCCTAGCCCGAACCCTAACCCTAACCCTTCCCCGAAGCCTGACCCTCACCCGTCCCCTAATCCTAACCCGTACGCTGACACTCACCCACGCCCTCACACGTACGCTCCCCCTAAAGCGTTGTCGTACGCTCACCTGGACCCTAAACCGTCCCCGTCCCCTAACCCTAACCCTAGCCCGAACCCTAACCCTAACGCTTCCCCGAAGCCTGACCCTCACCCGTCCCCTAATCCTAACCCGTACGCTGACACTCACCCGCGCCCTCACACGTACGCTCCCCCTAAAGCGTTGTCGTACCCTCACCTGGACCCTAAACCATCCCCGTCCCCTAACCCTAACCCTAGCCCGAACCCTAACCGTAACCCTTCCCCGAAGCCTGACCCCCACCCGTCCCCTAATCCTAACCCGTACGCTGACCTCAACCGCGCCCTCACACGTACACTCCCCCTAAAGCGTTGTCGTACCCTCACCTGGACCCTAAACCCTCCCCGTCCCCTAAGCCTAACCCTAGCCCGAACCCTAACCCTAACACTTCCCCGAAGCCTGACCCTCACCCGTCCCCTAATCCTAACCCGTACGCTGACACTCACCCGCGCCCTCACACATACGTTCCCCCTAAAGCGTTGTCGTACCCTCACCTGGACCCTAAGCCGTCCTCGTCCCCTAACCCTAACACTAGCCCGAACCCTAACCCTAAGCCTTCCCCGAAGCCTGACCCTCACCCGTCCCCTAATCCTAACCCGTACGCTGACACTCACCTGCGCCCTCACACGTACGCTCCCCCTAAAGCGTTGTCGTACCCTCACCTGGACCCTAAACCGTCCCCGTCCCCTAAGCCTAACCCTAGCCCGAACCCTAACCCTAACCCTTCCCCGAAGCCTGACCCTCACCCGTCCCCTAATCCTAACCCGTACGCTGACACTCACCCGCGCCCTCACACGTAGGCTCCCCCTAAAGCGTTGTCGTACCCTCACCTGGACCCTAAACCGTCCCCGTCCCCTAACCCTAACCCTAGCCCGAACCCTAACCCTAACCCTTCCCCGAAGCCTGACCCTCACCCGTCCCCTAATCCTAACCCGTACGCTGACACTCACCCGCGCCCTCACACGTACGCTCCCCCTAAAGCGTTGTCGTACCCTCACCTGGACCCTAAACCGACCCCGTCCCCTATCCCTAACCCTAGCCCGAACCCTAACCCTAACCCTTCCCCGAAGCCTGACCCTCACCCGTCCCCTAATCCTAACCCGTACGCTGACACTCACCCGCGCCCTCACACGTACGCACCCCCTAAAGCGTTGTCGTACCCTCACCTGGACCCTAAACCGTCCCCGTCCCCTAACCCTAACCCTAGCCTGAACCCTAACCCTAACACTTCCCCGAAGCCTGACCCTCACCCGTCCCCTAATCCTAACCCGTACGCTGACACTCACCCGCGCCCTCACACATAGGTTCCCCCTAAAGCGTTGTCTTACCCTCACCTGGACCCTAAACTGTCCCCGTCCCCTAACCCTAACCCTAGCCCGAACCCTAACCCTAAACCTTCCCCGAAGACTGACCCTCACCCGTCCCCTAATCCTAACCCGTACGCTGACACTGACCCACGCCCTCACACGTACGCTCCCCCTAAAGCGTTGTCGTACCTTCACCTGGACCCTAAACCGTCCCCGTCCCCTAACCCTAACCCTAGCCCGAACCCTAACCCTAACCCTTCCCCGAAGCCTTACCCTCAGCCGTCCCCTAATCCTAACCCGTACGCTGACACTCACCCGCGCCCTCACACGTACGCTCCCCCTAAAGCGTTGTCGTACCCTCACCTGGACCCTAAACCGTCCCCGTCCCCTAAGCCTAACCCTAGCCCGAACCCTAACCCTAACCCTTCCCCGAAGCCTGACCCTCACCCGTCCCCTAATCCTAACCCGTACGCTGACACTCACCCGCGCCCTCACACGTACGCTCCCCCTAAAGCGTTGTCGTACCCTCACCTGGACCCTAAACCGTCCCCGTCCCCTAACCCTAACCCTAGCCCGAACCCTAACCCTAACCCTTCCCCGAAGCCTGACCCTCACCCGTCCCCTAATCCTAACCCGTACGCTGACACTCACCCGCGCCATCACACGTACGCTCCCCCTAAAGCGTTGTCGTACCCTCACCTGGACCCTAAAGCGTCCCCGTCCCCTAACCCTAACCCTAGCCCGAACCCTAACCCTAACCCTTCCCCGAAGCCTGACCCTCACCCGTCCCCTAATCCTAACCCGTACGCTGACACTCACCCGCGCCCTCACACGTACGCTCCCGCTAAAGCGTTGTCGTACCCTCACCTGGACCCTAAACCGTCCCCGTCCCCTAAGCCTAACCCTAGCCCGAACCCTAACCCTAACCCTTCCCCGAAGCCTGACCCTCAGCCGTCCCCTAATCCTAACCCGTACGCTGACACTCACCCACGCTCTCACACGTACGCTCCCCCTAAAGCGTTGTCGTACCCTCACCTGGACCCTAAACCGTCCCCGTCCCCTAACCCTAACCCTAGCCCGAACCCTAACCCTAACCCTTCCCCGAAGCCTAACCCTCACCCGTCCCCTAATCCTAACCCGTACGCTGACACTCACCCGCGCCCTCACACGTACGCTCCCCCTAAAGCGTTGTCGTACCCTCACCTGGACCCTAAACCGTCCCCGTCCCCTAACCCTAACCCTAGCCCGAACCCTAACCCTAACCCTTCCCCGAAGCCTGACCCTCACCCGTCCCCTAATCCTAACCCGTACGCTGACACTCACCCGCGCCCTCACACGTACGCTCCCCCTAAAGCGTTGTCGTACCCTCACCTGGACCGTAAGCCGTGCTCGTCCCCTAACCCTAACCCTAGCCCGAACCCTAACCCTAACCCTTCCCCGAAACCTGACCCTCACCCGTCCCCTAATCCTAACCCGTACGCTGACACTCACCCGCGCCCTCACACGTACGCTCCCCCTAAAGCGTTGTCGTACCCTCACCTGGACCCTAAACCGTCCCCGTCCCCAAACCCTAACCCTAGCCCGAACCCTAACCCTAACCCTTCCCCGAAGCCTGACCCTCACCCGTCCCCTAATCCTAACCCGTACGCTGACACTCACCCGCGCCCTCACACGTACGCTCCCCCTAAAGCGTTGTCGTACCCTCACCTGGACCCTAAACCGTCCCCGTCCCCTAACCCTAACCCTAGCCCGAACCCTAACCCTAACCCTTCCCCGAAGCCTGACCCTCACCCGTCCCCTAATCCTAACCCGTACGCTGACACTCACCCGCGCCCTCACACGTACGCTCCCCCTAAAGCGTTGTCGTACCCTCACCTGGACCCTAAACCGTCCCCGTCCCCTAACACTAACCCTAGCCCTAACCCTAACCCTAACACTTCCCCGAAGCCTGACCCTCACCCGTCCCCTAATCCTAACCCGTACGCTGACACTCACCCACGCCCTCACACGTACGCTCCCCCTAAAGCGTTGTCGTACCCTCACCTGGACCCTAAACCGTCCCCGTCCCCTAACCCTAACCCTAGCCCGAACCCTAACCCTAACCCTTCCCCGAAGCCTGACCCTCACCCGTCCCCTAATCCTAAACCGTACGCTGACACTCACCCGCGCCCTCACACGTACGCTCCCCCTAAACCGTTGTCGTACCTTCACCTGGACCCTAAACCGTCCCCGTCCCCTAACCCTAACCCTAGCCCGAACCCTAACCCTAACCCTTCCCCGAAGCCTGACCCTCACCCGTCCCCTAATCCTAACCCGTACGCTGACACTCACCCGCGCCCTCACACGTACGCTCCCCCTAAAGCGTTGTCGTACCCTCACCTGGACCCTAAACCGTCCCCGTCCACTAACCCTAACCCTAGCCCGAACCCTAACCCTAACCCTTCCCCGAAGCCTGACCCTCACCCGTCCCCTAATCCTAACCCGTACGCTGACACTCACCCGCGCCCTCACACGTACGCTCCCCCTAAAGCGTTGTCGTACCCTCACCTGGACCCTAAACCGTCCCCGTCCCCTAAGCCTAACCCTAGCCCGAACCCTAACCCTACCCCTTCCCCGAAGCCTGACCCTCACCCGTCCCCTAATCCTAACCCGTACGCTGACACTCACCCACGCCCTCACACGTACGCTTCCCCTATAGCGTTGTCGTACCCTCACCTAGACCCTAAACCGTCCCCGTCCCCTAACCCTAACCCTAGCCCGAACCCTAACCCTAACCCTTCCCCGAAGCCTGACCCTCACCCGTCCCCTAATCCTAACCCGTACGCTGACACTCACCCGCGCCCTCACACATACGCTACCCCTAAAGCGTTGTCGTACCCTCACCTGGACCCTAAACCGTCCCCGTCCCCTAAGCCTAACCCTAGCCCGAACCCTAACCCTAACCCTTCCCCGAAGCCTGACCCTCACCCGTCCCCTAATCCTAACCCGTACGCTGACACTCACCCGCGCCCTCACACGTACGCTCCCCCTAAAGCGTTGTCGTACCCTCACCTGGACCCTAAACCGTCCCCGTCCCCTAACCCTAACCCTAGCCCGAACCCTAACCCTAACCCTTCCCCGAAGCCTGACCCTCACCCGTACCCTAATCCTAACCCGTACGCTGACACTCACCCGCGCCCTCACACGTACGCTCCCCCTAAAGCGTTGTCGTACCCTCTCCTGGACCCTAAACCGTCCCCGTCCCCTAACCCTAACCCTAGCCCGAACCCTAACCCTAACCCTTCCCCGAAGCCTGACCCTCACCCGTCCCCTAATCCTAACCCGTACGCTGACACTCACCCGCGTCCTCACACGTAGGCTCCCCCTAAAGCGTTGTCGTACCCTCACCTGGACCCTAAGCCGTCCCCGTCCCCTAACCCTAACCCTAGCCCAAACCCTAACCCTAACACTTTCCCGAAGCCTGACCCTCACCCGTCCCCTAATCCTAACCCATACGCTGACACTCACCCACGCCCTCACACGTACGCTCCCCCTAAAGCGTTGTCGTACCCTCACCTGGACCCTAAACCGTCCCCGTCCCCTAACCCTAACCCTAGCCCGAACCCTAACCCTAACCCTTCCCCGAAGCCTGACCCTCAGCCGTCCCCTAATCCTAACCCGTACGCTGACACTCACCCACGCCCTCACACGTACGCTCCCCCTAAAGCGTTGTCATACCCTCACCTGGACCCTAAACCGTCCCCGTCCCCTAACACTAACCCTAGCCCTAACCCTAACCCTAACCCTTCCCCGAAGCCTGACCCTCACCCGTCCCCTAATCCTAACCCGTACGCTGACACTCACCCACGCCCTCACACGTACGCTCCCCCTAAAGCGTTGTCGTACCCTCACCTGGACCCTAAACCGTCCCCGTCCCCTAACCCTAACCCTAGCCCGAACCCTAACCCTAACCCTTCCCCGAAGCCTGACCCTCAGCCGTCCCCTAATCCTAACCCGTACGCTGACACTCACCCGCGCCCTCACACGTATGCTCCCCCTAAAGCGATGTCGTACCCTCACCTGGACCCTAAACCGTCCCCGTCCCATAACCCTAACCCTAGCCCGAACCCTAACCCTAACCCTTCCCCGAAGCCTGACCCTCACCCGTCCCCTAATCCTAACCCGTACGCTGACACTCACCCGCGCCCTCACACATACGCTCCCCCTAAAGCGTTGTCGTACCCTCACCTGGACCCTAAAGCGTCCCCGTCCCCTAAGCCTAACCCTAGCCCGAACCCTAACCCTAACCCTTCCCCGAAGCCTGACCCTCACCCGTCCCCTAATCCTAACCCGTACGCTGACACTCACCCGCGCCCTCACACGTACGCTCCCCCTAAAGCGTTGTCGTACCCTCACCTGGACCCTAAACTGTCCCCGTCCCCTAACCCTAACCCTAGCCCGAACCCTAACCCTAACCCTTCCCCGAAGCCTGACCCTCACCCGTCCCCTAATCCTAACCCGTACGCTGACACTCACCCGCGCCCTCACACCTACGCTCCCCCTAAAGCGTTGTCGTACCTTCACCTGGACCCTAAACCGTCCCCGTCCCCTAAGCCTAACCCTAGCCCGAACCCTAACCCTAACCCTTCCCCGAAGCCTGACCCTCACCCGTCCCCTAATCCTAACCCGTACGCTGACACTCACCCGCGCCCTCACACGTACGCTCCCCCTAAAGCGTTGTCGTACCCTCACCTGGACCCTAAGCCGTCCTCGTCCCCTAACCCTAACCCTAGCCCGAACCCTAACCCTAACCCTTCCCCGAAGCCTGACCCTCACCCGTCCCCTAATCCTAACCCGTACGCTGACACTCACCCGCGCCCTCACACGTATGCTCCCCCTAAAGCATTGTCGTACCCTCACCTGGACCCTAAACCGTCCCCGTCCCCTAACCCTAACCCTAGCCCGAACCCTAACCCTAACCCTTCCCCGAAGCCTGACCCTCACCCGTCCCATAATCCTAACCCGTACGCTGACACTCACCCACGCCCTCACACGTACGCTCCCCCTAAAGCGTTGTCGTACCCTCACCTGGACCCTAAACCGTCCCCGTCCCCTAACCCTAACCCTGCCCGAACCCTAACCCTAACCCTTCCCCGAAGCCTGACCCTCACCCGTCCCATAATCCTAACCCGTACGCTGACACTCACCCGCGCCTTCACACGAACGCTCCCCCTAAAGCGTTGTCGTACCTTCACCTGGACCGTAAACCGTCCCCGTTCCCTAACCCTAACCCTAGCCCGAACCCTAACCCTAACCCTTCCCCGAAGCCTGACCCTCACCCGTCCCCTAATCCTAACCCGTACGCTGACACTCACCCGCGCCCTCACACGTACGCTCCCCCTAAAGCGGTGTCGTACCCTCACCTGGACCCTAAACCGTCCCCGTCCCCTAAGCCTAACCCTAGCCCGAACCCAAACCCTAACCCTTCCCCGAAGCCTGACCCTCACCCGTCCCCTAATCCTAACCCGTACGCTGACACTCACCCGCACCCTCACACGTACGCTCCCCCTAAAGCGTTGTCGTACCCTCACCTGGACCCTAAACCGTCCCCTTCCCCTAACCCTAACCCTAGCCCGAACCCTAACCCTAACCCTTCCCCGAAGCCTGACCCTCACCCGTCCCCTAATCCTAACCCGTACGCTGACACTCACCCGCGCCCTCACACGTACGCTCCCCCTAAAGCGTTGTCGTACCCTCACCTGGACCCTAAACCATCCCCGTCCCCTAACCCTAACCCTAGCCCGAACCCTAACCCTACCCCTTCCCCGAAGCCTGACCCTCATCCGTCCCCTAATCCTAACCCGTACGCTGACACTCACCCACGCCCTCACACGTACGCTCCCCCTATAGCGTTGTCGTACCCTCACCTAGACCCTAAACCGTCCCCGTCCCCTAACCCTAACCCTAGCCCGAACCCTAACCCTAACCCTTCCCCGAAGCCTGACCCTCACCCGTCCCCTAATCCTAACCCGTACGCTGACACTCACCCGCGCCCTCACACGTACGCTCCCCCTAAAGCGTTGTCGTACCCTCACCTGGACCCTAAACCGTCCCCGTCCCCTAAGCCTAACCCTAGCCCGAACCCTAACCCTAACCCTTCCCCGAAGCCTGACCCTCACCCGTCCCCTAATCCTAACCCGTACGCTGACACTCACCCGCGCCCTCACACGTACGCTCCCCCTAAAGCGTTGTCGTACCCTCACCTGGACCCTAAACCGTCCCCGTCCCCTAACCCTAACCCTAGCCCGAACCCTAACCCTAACCCATCCCCGAAGCCTGACCCTCAGCCGTCCCCTAATCCTAACCCGTACGCTGACACTCACCCGCGCCCTCACACGTACGCTCCCCCTAAAGCATTGTCGTACCCTCACCTGGACCCTAAACCGTCCCCGTCCCCTAACCCTAACCCTAGCCCGAACCCTAACCCTAACCCTTCCCCGAAGCCTGACCCTCACCCGTCCCCTAATCCTAACCCGTACGCTGACACTCACCCACGCCCTCACACGTACGCTCCCCCTAAAGCGTTGTCGTACCCTCACCTGGACCCTAAACCGTCCCCGTCCCCTAACCCTAACCCTAGCCCGAACCCTAACCCTAACCCTTCCCCGAAGCCTGACCCTCACCCGTCCCCTAATCCTAACCCGTACGCTGACACTCACCCGCGCCCTCACACGTACGCTCCCCCTAAAGCGTTGTCGTACCCTCACCTGGACCCTAAACCGTCCCCGTCCCCTAAGCCTAACCCTAGCCCGAACCCTAACCCTAACCCTTCCCCGAAGCCTGACCCTCACCCGTCCCCTAATCCTAACCCGTACGCTGACACTCACCCGCGCCCTCACACGTACGCTCCCCCTAAAGCGTTGTCGTACCCTCACCTGGACCCTAAACCGTCCCCGTCCCCTAACCCTAACCCTAGCCCGAACCCTAACCCTAACCCTTCCCCGAAGCCTGACCCTCAGCCGTCCCCTAATACTAACCCTTACGCTGACACTCACCCGCGCCCTCACACGTACGCTCCCCCCTAAAGCGTTGTCGTACCCTCACCTGGACCCTAAACCGTCCCCGTCCCCTAACCCTAACCCTAGCCCGAACCCTAACCCTAACCCTTCCCCGAAGCCTGACACTCACCCGTCCCCTAATCCTAACCCGTACGCTGACACTCACCCGCGCCCTCACACGTACGCTCCCCCTAAAGCGTTGTCGTACCCTCACCTGGACCCTAAACCGTCCCCGTCCCCTAACCCTAACCCTAGCCCGAACCCTAACCCTAACCCTTCCCCGAAGCCTGACCCTCACCCGTCCCCTAATCCTAACCCGTACGCTGACACTCACCCGCGCCCTCACACGTACGCTCCCCCTAAAGCGTTGTCATACCCTCACCTGGACCCTAAACCGTCCCCGTCCCCTAAGCCTAACCCTAGCCCGAACCCCTAACCCTAACCCTTCCCCGAAGCCTGACCCTCACTCGTCCCCTAATCCTAACCCGTACAATGACACTCACCCGTGCCCTCACACGTAGGCTCCCCCTAAAGCGTTGTCGTACCCTCACCTGGACCCTAAACCGTCCCCGTCCCCTAACCCTAACCCTAGCCCGAACCCTAACCCTAACCCTTCCCCGAAGCCTGACACTCACCCGTCCCCTAATCCTAACCCGTACGCTGATACTCACCCGCGCCCTCACACGTACGCTCCCCCTAAAGCGTTGTCGTACCCTCACCTGGACTCTAAACCGTCCCCGTCCCCTAAGCCTAACCCTAGCCCGAACCCTAACCCTAACCCTTCCCCGAAGCCTGACTCTCACCCGTCCCATAATCCTAACCCGTACGCTGACACTCACCCGCGCCCTCACACGTACGCTCCCCCTAAAGCGTTGTCTTACCCTCACCTGGACCCTAAACCGTCCCCGTCCCCTAACCCTAACCCTAGCCCGAACCCTAACCCTAACCCTTCCCCGAAGCCTGACCCTTACCCGTCCCCTAATCCTAACCCGTACGCTGACACTCACCCCGCGCCCTCACACGTACGCTCCCCCTAAAGCGTTGTCGTACCCTCACCTGGACCCCTAAACCGTCCCCGTCCCCTAACCCTAACCCTAGCCCGAACCCTAACCCTAACCCTTCCCCGAAGCCTGACCGTCAGCCGTCCCCTAATCCTAACCCGTACGCTGACACTCACCCGCGCCCTCACACGTACGCTCCCCCTAAAGCGTTGTCGTACCCTCACCTGGACCCTAAACCGTCCCCGTCCCCTAAGCCTAACCCTAGCCCGAACCCTAACCCTAACCCTTCCCCGAAGCCTGACCCTCAGCCGTCCCCTAATACTAACCCTTACGCTGACACTCACCCGCGCCCTCACACGTACGCTCCCCCTAAAGCGTTGTCGTACCCTCACCTGGACCCTAAACCGTCCCCGTCCCCTAACCCTAACCCTAGCCCGAACCCTAACCCTAACCCTTCCCCGAAGCCTGACCCTCACCCGTCCCCTAATCCTAACCCGTACGCTGACACTCACCCGCGCCCTCACACGTACGCTCCCCCTAAAGCGTTGTCGTACCCTCACCTGGACCCTAAACCGTCCCCGTCCCCTAACCCTAACCCTAGCCCGAACCCTAACCCTAACCCTTCCCCGAAGCCTGACCCTCACCCGTCCCCTAATCCTAACCCGTACGCTGACACTCACCCGCGCCCTCACACGTACGCTCCCCCTAAAGCGTTGTCATACCCTCACCTGGACCCTAAACCGTCCCCGTCCCCTAAGCCTAACCCTAGCCCGAACCCTAACCCTAACCCTTCCCCGAAGCCTGACCCTCACTCGTCCCCTAATCCTAACCCGTACAATGACACTCACCCGTGCCCTCACACGTAGGCTCCCCCTAAAGCGTTGTCGTACCCTCACCTGGACCCTAAACCGTCCCCGTCCCCTAACCCTAACCCTAGCCCGAACCCTAACCCTAACCCTTCCCCGAAGCCTGACCCTCACCCGTCCCCTAATCCTAACCCGTACGCTGACACTCACCCACGCCCTCACACGTACGCTCCCCCTAAAGCGTTGTCGTACCCTCACCTGGACTCTAAACCGTCCCCGTCCCCCTAACCCTAACCCTAGCCCGAACCCTAACCCTAACCCTTCCCCGAAGCCTGACTCTCACCCGTCCCATAATCCTAACCCGTACGCTGACACTCACCCGCGCCCTCACACGTACGCTCCCCCTAAAGCGTTGTTGTACCCTCACCTGGACCCTAAGCCGTCCCCATCCCCTAACCCTAACCCTAGCCCGAACCCTAACCCTAACCCATCCCCGAAGCCTGACCCTCAGCCGTCCCCTAATCCTAACCCGTACGCTGACACTCACCCGCGCCCTCACACGTACGCTCCCCCTAAAGCATTGTCGTACCCTCACCTGGACCCTAAACCGTCCCCGTCCCCTAACCCTAACCCTAGCCCGAACCCTAACCCTAACCCTTCCCCGAAGCCTGACCCTCACCCGTCCCCTAATCCTAACCCGTACGCTGACACTCACCCACGCCCTCACACGTACGCTCCCCCTAAAGCGTTGTCGTACCCTCACCTGGACCCTAAACCGTCCCCGTCCCCTAACCCTAACCCTAGCCCGAACCCTAACCCTAACCCTTCCCAGAAGCCTGACACTCACCCGTCCCCTAATCCTAACCCGTACGCTGACACTCACCCGCGCCCTCACACGTACGCTCCCCCTAAAGCGTTGTCTTACCCTCACCTAGACCCTAAACCGTCCCCGTCCCCTAACCCTAACCCTAGCCCGAACCCTAACCCTAACCCTTCCCCGAAGCCTGACCCTTACCCGTCCCCTAATCCTAACCCGTACGCTGACACTCACCCGCGCCCTCACACGTACGCTCCCCCTAAAGCGTTGTCGTACCCTCACCTGGACCCTAAACCGTCCCCGTCCCCTAACCCTAACCCTAGCCCGAACCCTAACCCTAACCCTTCCCCGAAGCCTGACCGTCAGCCGTCCCCTAATCCTAACCCGTACGCTGACACTCACCCGCGCCCTCACACGTACGCTCCCCCTAAAGCGTTGTCGTACCCTCACCTGGACCCTAAACCGTCCCCGTCCCCTAAGCCTAACCCTAGCCCGAACCCTAACCCTAACCCTTCCCCGAAGCCTGACCCTCACCCGTCCCCTAATCCTAACCCGTACGCTGACACTCACCCGCGCCCTCACACGTACGCTCCCCCTAAAGCGTTGTCGTACCCTCACCTGGACCCTAAACCGTCCCCGTCCCCTAACCCTAACCCCTAGCCCGAACCCTAACCCTAACCCTTCCCCGAAGCCTGACCCTCAGCCGTCCCCTAATACTAACCCTTACGCTGACACTCACCCGCGCCCTCACACGTACGCTCCCCCTAAAGCGTTGTCGTACCCTCACCTGGACCCTAAACCGTCCCCCGTCCCCTAACCCTAAACCCTAGCCCGAACCCTAACCCTAACCCTTCCCCGAAGCCTGACCCTCACCCGTCCCCTAATCCTAACCCGTACGCTGACACTCACCCGCGCCCTCACACGTACGCTCCCCCTAAAGCGTTGTCGTACCCTCACCTGGACCCTAAACCGTCCCCGTCCCCTAACCCCTAACCCTAGCCCGAACCCTAACCCTAACCCTTCCCCGAAGCCTGACCCTCACCCGTCCCCTAATCCTAACCCGTACGCTGACACTCACCCGCGCCCTCACACGTACGCTCCCCCTAAAGCGTTGTCATACCCTCACCTGGACCCTAAACCGTCCCCGTCCCCTAAGCCTAACCCTAGCCCGAACCCTAACCCTAACCCTTCCCCGAAGCCTGACCCTCACTCGTCCCCTAATCCTAACCCGTACAATGACACTCACCCGTGCCCTCACACGTAGGCTCCCCCTAAAGCGTTGTCGTACCCTCACCTGGACCCTAAACCGTCCCCGTCCCCTAACCCTAACCCTAGCCCGAACCCTAACCCTAACCCTTCCCCGAAGCCTGACCCTCACCCGTCCCCTAATCCTAACCCGTACGCTGACACTCACCCACGCCCTCACACGTACGCTCCCCCTAAAGCGTTGTCGTACCCTCACCTGGACTCTAAACCGTCCCCGTCCCCTAAGCCTAACCCTAGCCCGCACCCTAACCCTAACCCTTCCCCGAAGCCTGACCCTCACCCGTCCCCTAATCCTAACCCGTACGCTGACATTCACCCGCGCCCTCACACGTACGCTCCCCCTAAAGCGTTGTCGTACCCTCACCTGGACCCTAAACCGTCCCCGTCCCCTAACCCTAGCCCGAACCCTAACCCTAACACTTCCCCGAAGCCTGACCCTCACCCGTCCCCTAATCCTAACCCGTACGCTGACACTCACCCGCGCCCTCACACGTACGCTCCCCCTAAAGCGTTGTCATACCCTCACCTGGACCCTAAACCGTCCCCGTCCCCTAACCCTAACCCTAGCCCGAACCCTAACCCTAACCCTTCCCCGAAGCCTGACCCTCACCCGTCCCCTAATCCTAACCCGTACGCTGACACTCACCCGCGCCCTCACACGTACGCTCCCCCTAAAGCGTTCTCGTACCCTCACCTGGACCCTAAACCGTCCCCGTCCCCTAAGCCTAACCCTAGCCCGAACCCTAACCCTAACCCTTCCCCGAAGCCTGACCCTCACCCGTCCCCTAATCCTAACCCGTACGCTGACACTCACCCGCGCCCTCACACGTACGCTCCCCCTAAAGCGTTGTCGTACCCTCACCTGGACCCTAAACCGTCCCCGTCCCCTAACCCTAACCCTAGCCCGATCCCTAACCCTAACCCTTCCCCGAAGCCTGACCCTCACCCGTCCCCTAATCCTAACCCGTACGCTGACACTCACCCGCGCCCTCACACGTACGCTCCCCCTAAAGCGTTGTCGTACCCTCTCCTGGACCCTAAACCGTCCCCGTCCCCTAACCCTAACCCTAGCCCGAACCCTAACCCTAACCCTTCCCCGAAGCCTGACCCTCACCCGTCCCCTAATCCTAACCCGTACGCTGACACTCACCCGCGCCCTCACACGTACGCTCCCCCTAAAGCGTTGTCGTACCCTCACCTGGACCCTAAACCGTCCCCGTCCCCTAACCCTAACCCTAGCCCGAACCCTAACCCTAACCCTTCCCCGAAGCCTGACCCTCAGCCGTCCCCTAATACTAACCCTTACGCTGACACTCACCCGCGCCCTCACACGTACGCTCCCCCTAAAGCGTTGTCGTACCCTCACCTGGACCCTAAACCGTCCCCGTCCCCTAAGCCTAACCCTAGCCCGAACCCTAACCCTAACCCTTCCCCGAAGCCTGACCCTCACCCGTCCCCTAATCCTAACCCGTACGCTGACACTCACCCGCGCCCTCACACGTACGCTCCCCCTAAAGCGTTGTCGTACCCTCACCTGGACCCTAAACCGTCCCCGTCCCCTAACCCTAACCCTAGCCCGAACCCTAACCCTAACACTTCCCCGAAGCCTGACCCTCACCCGTCCCCTAATCCTAACCCGTACGCTGACACTCACCCGCGCCCTCACACGTACGCTCCCCCTAAAGCGTTGTCATACCCTCACCTGGACCCTAAACCGTCCCCGTCCCCTAACCCTAACCCTAGCCCGAACCCTAACCCTAACCCTTCCCCGAAGCCTGACCCTCACCCGTCCCCTAATCCTAACCCGTACGCTGACACTCACCCGCGCCCTCACACGTACGCTCCCCCTAAAGCGTTCTCGTACCCTCACCTGGACCCTAAACCGTCCCCGTCCCCTAAGCCTAACCCTAGCCCGAACCCTAACCCTAACCCTTCCCCGAAGCCTGACCCTCACCCGTCCCCTAATCCTAACCCGTACACTGACACTCACCCGCGCCCTCACACGTACGCTCCCCCTAAAGCGTTGTCGTACCCTCACCTGGACCCTAAACCGTCCCCGTCCCCTAACCCTAACCCTAGCCCGAACCCTAACCCTAACCCTTCCCCGAAGCCTGACCCTCACCCGTCCCCTAATCCTAACCCGTACGCTGACACTCACCCGCGCCCTCACACGTACGCTCCCCCTAAAGCGTTGTCGTACCCTCTCCTGGACCCTAAACCGTCCCCGTCCCCTAACCCTAACCCTAGCCCGAACCCTAACCCTAACCCTTCCCCGAAGCCTGACCCTCACCCATCCCCTAATCCTAACCCGTACGCTGACACTCACCCGCGTCCTCACACGTAGGCTCCCCCTAAAGCGTTGTCGTACCCTCACCTGGACCCTAAGCCGTCCCCATCCCCTAACCCTAACCCTAGCCCGAACCCTAACCCTAACCCTTCCCCGAAGCCTGACCCTCACCCGTCCCCTAATCCTAACCCGTACGCTGACACTCACCCGCGCCCTCACACGTACGCTCCCCCTAAAGCGTTGTCGTACCCTCACCTGGACCCTAAACTGTCCCCGTCCCCTAACCCTAACCCTAGCCCAAACCCTAACCCTAATCCTTCCCCGAAGCCTGACCCTCACCCATCCCCTAATCCTAACCCGTACGCTGACACTCACCCGCGCCCTCACACCTACGCTCCCCCTAAAGCGTTGTCGTACCTTCACCTGGACCCTAAACCGTCCCCGTCCCCTAAGCCTAACCCTAGCCCGAACCCTAACCCTAACCCTTCCCCGAAGCCTGACCCTCACCCGTCCCCTAATCCTAACCCGTACGCTGACACTCACCCGTGCCCTCACACGTACGCTCCCCCTAAAGCGTTGTCGTACCCTCACCTGGACCCTAAGCCGTCCTCGTCCCCTAACCCTAACCCTAGCCCGAACCCTAACCCTAACCCTTCCCCGAAGCCTGACCCTCACCCGTCCCCTAATCCTAACCCGTACGCTGACACTCACCCGCACCCTCACACGTATGCTCCCCCTAAAGCATTGTCGTACCCTCACCTGGACCCTAAACCGTCCCCGTCCCCTAACCCTAACCCTAGCCCGAACCCTAACCCTAACCCTTCCCCGAAGCCTGACCCTCACCCGTCCCATAATCCTAACCCGTACGCTGACACTCACCCACGCCCTCACACGTACGCTCCCCCTAAAGCGTTGTCGTAACCTCACCTGGACCCTAAACCGTCCCCGTCCCCTAACCCTAACCCTGCCCGAACCCTAACCCTAACCCTTCCCCGAAGCCTGACCTTCAGCCGTCCCCTAATCCTAACCCGTACGCTGACACTCACCAGCGCCTTCACACGTACACTCCCCCTAAAGCGTTGTCGTACCTTCACCTGGACCGTAAACCGTCCCCGTCCCCTAACCCTAACCCTAGCCCGAACCCTAACCCTAACCCTTCCCCGAAGCCTGACCCTCACC
Source organism: Orcinus orca (assembly GCF_937001465.1). NCBI lineage: Eukaryota > Metazoa > Chordata > Mammalia > Artiodactyla > Delphinidae > Orcinus > Orcinus orca. The sequence goes on from NW_026043990.1 coordinate 26,644, forward strand.
CGTCCCCTAATCCTAACCCGTACGCTGACACTCACCCGCGCCCTCACACGTACGCTCCCCCTAAAGCGTTGTCGTACCCTCACCTGGACCCTAAACCGTCCCCGTCCCCTAACCCTAACCCTAGCCCGAACCCTAACCCTAACCCTTCCCCAAAGCCTGACCCTCACCCGTCCCCTAATCCTAACCCGTACGCTGACACTCACCCGCGCCCTCACACGTACGCTCCCCCTAAAGCGTTGTCGTACCCTCACCTGGACCCTAAACCGTCCCCGTCCACTAACCCTAACCCTAGCCCGAACCCTAACCCTAACCCTTCCCCGAAGCCTGACCCTCACCCGTCCCCTAATCCTAACCCGTACGCTGACACTCACCCGCGCCCTCACACGTACGCTCCCCCTAAAGCGTTGTCGTAGCCTCACCTGGACCCTAAACCGTCCCCGTCCCCTAAGCCTAACCCTAGCCCGAACCATAACCCTAACCCTTCCCCGAAGCCTGACCCTCACCCGTCCCCTAATCCTAACCCGTACGCTGACACTCACCCGCGCCCTCACACGTACGCTCCCCCTAAAGCGTTGTCGTACCCTCACCTGGACCCTAAACCGTCCCCTTCCCCTAACCCTAACCCTAGCCCGAACCCTAACCCTAACCCTTCCCCGAAGCCTGACCCTCACCCGTCCCCTAATCCTAACCCGTACGCTGACACTCACCCGCGCCCTCACACGTACGCTCCCCCTAAAGCGTTGTCGTACCCTCACCTGGACCCTAAGCTGTCCCCGTCCCCTAACCCTAACCCTAGCCCGAACCCTAACCCTAACCCTTCCCCGAAGCCTGACCCTCACCCGTCCCCTAATCCTAACCCGTACGCTGACACTCACCCACGCCCTCACACGTACGCTCCCCCTAAAGCGTTGTCGTACCCTCACCTGGACCCTAAACCGTCCCCGTCCCCTAAGCCTAACCCTAGCCCGAACCCTAACCCTAACCCTTCCCCGAAGCCTGACCCTCACTAGTCCCCTAATCCTAACCCGTACAATGACACTCACCCGTGCCCTCACACGTAGGCTCCCCCTAAAGCGTTGTCGTACCCTCACCTGGACCCTAAACCGTCCCCGTCCCCTAACCCTAACCCTAGCCCGAACCCTAACCCTAACCCTTCCCCGAAGCCTGACCCTCACCCGTCCCCTAATCCTAACCCGTACGCTGACACTCACCCACGCCCTCACACGTACGCTCCCCCTAAAGCGTTGTCGTACCCTCACCTGGACTCTAAACCGTCCCCGTCCCCTAAGCCTAACCCTAGCCCGAACCCTAACCCTAACCCTTCCCCGAAGCCTGACCCTCACCCGTCCCATAATCCTAACCCGTACGCTGACACTCACCCGCGCCCTCACACGTACGCTCCCCCTAAAGCGTTGTCGTACCCTCACCTGGACCCTAAGCCGTCCCCGTCCCCTAACCCTAACCCTAGCCCGAACCCTAACCCTAACCCTTCCCCGAAGCCTGACCCTCACCCGTCCCCTAATCCTAACCCGTACGCTGACACTCACCCACGCCCTCACACGTACGCTCCCCCTAAAGCGTTGTCGTACCCTCACCTGGACCCTAAACCGTCCCCGTCCCCTAACCCTAACCCTAGCCCGAACCCTAACCCTAACCCTTCCCCGAAGCCTGACCTTCACCCGTCCCCTAATCCTAACCCGTACGCTGACACTCACCCGCGCCCTCACACGTACGCTCCCCCTAAAGCGTTGTCTTACCCTCACCTGGACCCTAAACCGTCCCCGTCCCCTAACCCTAACCCTAGCCCGAACCCTAACCCTAACCCTTCCCCGAAGCCTGACCCTTACCCGTCCCCTAATCCTAACCCGTACGCTGACACTCACCCGCGCCCTCACACGTACGCTCCCCCTAAAGCGTTGTCGTACCCTCACCTGGACCCTAAACCGTCCCCGTCCCCTAACCCTAACCCTAGCAAGAACCCTAACCCTAACCCTTCCCCGAAGCCTGACCGTCAGCCGTCCCCTAATCCTAACCCGTACGCTGACACTCACCCGCGCCCTCACACGTACGCTCCCCCTAAAGCGTTGTCGTACCCTCACCTGGACCCTAAACCGTCCCCGTCCCCTAAGCCTAACCCTAGCCCGAACCCTAACCCTAACCCTTCCCCGAAGCCTGACCCTCACCCATCCCCTAATCCTAACCCGTACGCTGACACTCACCCGCGCCCTCACACGTACGCTCCCCCTAAAGCGTTGTCGTACCCTCACCTGGACCCTAAACCGTCCCCGTCCCCTAACCCTAACCCTATCCCGAACCCTAACCCTAAACCTTCCCCGAAGCCTGACCCTCACCAGTCCCCTAATCCTAACCCGTACGCTGACACTCACCCGCGCCCTCACACGTACGCTCCCCCTAAAGCGTTGTCGTACCCTCACCTGGACCCTAAACCGTCCCCGTCCCCTAACCCTAACCCTAGCCCGAACCCTAACCCTAACCCTTCCCCGAAGCCTGACCCTCACCCGTCCCCTAATCCTAACCCGTACGCTGACACTCACCCGCGCCCTCACACGTACGCTCCCCCTAAAGCGTTGTCGTACCCTCACCTGGACCCTAAACCGTCCCCGTCCCCTAACCCTAACCCTAGCCCGAACCCTAACCCTAACCCTTCCCCGAAGCCTGACCCTCAGCCGGCCCCTAATCCTAACCCGTACGCTGACACTCACCCGCGCCCTCACACGTACGCTCCCCCTAAAGCGTTGTCGTACCCTCACCTGGACCCTAAACCGTCCCCGTCCTCTAACCCTAACCCTAGCCCGAACCCTAACCCTAACCCTTCCCCGAAGCCTGACCCTCACCCGTCCCCTAATCCTAACCCGTACGCTGACACTCACCCGCGCCCTCACACGTACGCTCCCCCTAAAGCGTTGTCGTACCCTCACCTGGACCATAAACCGTCCCCGTCCCCTAACCCTAACCCTAGCCCGAACCCTAAACCTAACCCTTCCCCGAAGCCTGACCCTCACCCGTCCCATAATCCTAACCCGTACGCTGACACTCACCCGCGCCCTCACACGTACGCTCCCCCTAAAGCGTTGTCGTACCCTCACCTGGACCCTAAACCGTCCCCGTCCCCTAACCCTAACCCTAGCCCGAACCCTAACCCTAACCCTTCCCCGAAGCCTGACCCTCACACGTCCCCTAATCCTAACCCGTACGCTGACACTCACCCGCGCCCTCACACGTACGCTCCCCCTAAAGCGTTGTCGTACCCTCACCTGGACCCTAAACCGTCCCCGTCCCCTAACCCTAACCCTAGCCCGAACCCTAACCCTAACCCTTCCCCGAAGCCTGACCCTCAGCCGTCCCCTAATCCTAAACCGTACGCTGACACTCACCCGCGCCCTCACACGTACGCTCCCCCTAAAGCGTTGTCGTACCCTCACCTGGACCCTAAACCGTCCCCGTCCTCTAACCCTAACCCTAGCCCGAACCCTAACCCTAACCCTTCCCCGAAGCCTGACCCTCACCCGTCCCCTAATCCTAACCCGTACGCTGACACTCACCCGCGCCCTCACACGTACGCTCCCCCTAAAGCGTTGTCGTACCCTCACCTGGACCATAAACCGTCCCCGTCCCCTAACCCTAACCCTAGCCCGAACCCTAAACCTAACCCTTCCCCGAAGCCTGACCCTCACCCGTCCCATAATCCTAACCCGTACGCTGACAATCACCCGCGCCCTCACACGTACGCTCCCCCTAAAGCGTTGTCGTACCCTCACCTGGACCCTAAACCGTCCCCGTCCCCTAAGCCTAACCCTAGCCCGAACCCTAACCTTAACCCTTCCCCGAAGCCTGACCCTCACCCGTCCCCTAATCCTAACCCGTACGCTGACACTCACCCGCGCCCTCACACGTACGCTCCCCCTAAAGCGTTGTCGTACCCTCACCTGGACCCTAAACCGTCCCCGTCCCCTAACCCTAACCCTAGCCCGAACCCTAACCCTAACCCTTCCCCGAAGCCTGACCGTCAGCCGTCCCCTAATCCTAACCCGTACGCTGACACTCACCCGCGCCCTCACACGTACGCTCCCCCTAAAGCGTTGTCGTACCCTCACCTGGACCCTAAACCGTCCCCGTCCCCTAAGCCTAACCCTAGCCCGAACCCTAACCCTAACCCTTCCCCGAAGCCTGACCCTCACCCGTCCCCTAATCCTAACCCGTACGCTGACACTCACCCGCGCCCTCACACGTACGCTCCCCCTAAAGCGTTGTCGTACCCTCACCTGGACCCTAAACCGTCCCCGTCCCCTAACCCTAACCCTAGCCCGAACCCTAACCCTAACCCTTCCCCGAAGCCTGACCCTCAGCCGTCCCCTAATTCTAACCCGTACGCTGACACTCACCCGCGCCCTCACACGTACGCTCCCCCTAAAGCGTTGTAATACCCTCACCTGGACCCTAAACCGTCCCCGTCCCCTAACCCTAACCCTAGCCCGAACCCTAACCCTAACCCTTACCCGAAGCCTGACACTCACCCGTCCCCTAATCCTAACCCGTACGCTGACACTCACCCGCGCCCTCACACGTACGCTCCCCCTAAAGCGTTGTCGTACCCTCAACTGGACCCTAAACTGTCCCCGTCCCCTAACCCTAACCCTAGCCCGAACCCTAACCCTAACCCTTCCCCGAAGCCTGACCCTCACCCGTCCCCTAATCCTAACCCGTACGCTGACACTCACCCGCGCCCTCACACGTACGCTCCCCCTAAAGCGTTGTCGTACCCTCACCTGGACCCTAAACCGTCCCCGTCCCCTAACCCTAACCCTAGCCCGAACCCTAACCCTAACCCTTCCCCGAAGCCTGACCCTCACCCGTCCCCTAATCCTAACCCGTACGCTGACACTCACCCGCGCCCTCACACGTACGCTCCCCCTAAAGCGTTGTTGTACCCTCACCTGGACCCTAAACCGTCCCCGTCCCCTAACCCTAACCCTAGCCCGAACCCTAACCCTAACCCTTCCCCGAAGCCTGACCCTCAGCCGTCCCCTAATCCTAACCCGTACGCTGGTACTCACCCGCGCCCTCACACGTACGCTCCCCCTAAAGCGTTGTCGTACCCTCACCTGGACCCTAAACCGTCCCCGTCCTCTAACCCTAACCCTAGCCCGAACCCTAACCCTAACCCTTCCCCGAAGCCTGACCCTCACCCGTCCCCTAATCCTAACCTGTACGCTGACACTCACCCGCGCCCTCACACGTACGCTCCCCCTAAAGCGTTGTCGTACCCTCACCTGGACCCTAAACCGTCCCCGTCCCCTAACCCTAACCCTAGCCTGAACCCTAAACCTAACCCTTCCCCGAAGCCTGACCCTCACCCGTCCCATAATCCTAACCCGTACGCTGACACTCACCCGCGCCCTCACACGTACGCTCCCTCTAAAGGGTTGTCGTACCCTCACCTGGACCCTAAAACGTCCCCATCCCCTAACCCTAACCCTAGCCCGAACCCTAACCCTAACCCTTCCCCGAAGCCTGACCCTCACCCGTCCCCTAATCCTAACCCGTACGCTGACACTCACCCGCGCCCTCACACGTACGCTCCCCCTAAAGCGTTGTCGTACCCTCACCTGGACCCTAAACCGTCCCCGTCCCCTAACCCTAACCCTAGCCCGAACCCTAACCCTAACCCTTCCCCGAAGCCTGACACTCACCCGTCCCCTAATCCTAACCCGTACGCTGACACTCACCCGCGCCCTCACACGTACGCTCCCCCTAAAGCGTTGTCTTACCCTCACCTGGACCCTAAACCGTCCCCGTCCCCTAACCCTAACCCTAGCCCGAACCCTAACCCTAACCCTTCCCCGAAGCCTGACCCTTACCCATCCCCTAATCCTAACCCGTACGCTGACACTCACCCGCGCCCTCACACGTACGCTCCCCCTAAAGCGTTGTCGTACCCTCACCTGGACCCTAAACCGTCCCCGTCCCCTAACCCTAACCCTAGCCCGAACCCTAACCCTAACCCTTCCCCGAAGCCTGACCGTCAGCCGTCCCCTAATCCTAACCCGTACGCTGACACTCACCCGCGCCCTCACACGTACGCTCCCCCTAAAGCGTTGTCGTACCCTCACCTGGACCCTAAACCGTCCCCGTCCCCTAAGCCTAACCCTAGCCCGAACCCTAACCCTAACCCTTCCCCGAAGCCTGACCCTCACCCGTCCCCTAATCCTAACCCGTACGCTGACACTCACCCGCGCCCTCACACGTACGCTCCCCCTAAAGCGTTGTCGTACCCTCACCTGGACCCTAAACCGTCCCCGTCCCCTAACCCTAACCCTAGCCCGAACCCTAACCCTAACCCTTCCCCGAAGCCTGACCCTCAGCCTTCCCCTAATTCTAACCCGTACGCTGACACTCACCCTCGCCCTCACACGTACGCTCCCCCTAAAGCGTTGTCGTACCCTCACCTGGACCCTAAACCGTCCCCGTCCCCTAACCCTAACCCTAGCCCGAACCCTAACCCTAACCCTTCCCCGAAGCCTGACCCTCACCCGTCCCCTAATTCTAACCCGTACGCTGACACTCACCCGCGCCCTCACACGTACGCTCCCCCTAAAGCGTTGTCGTACCCTCAACTGGACCCTAAACCGTCCCCGTCCCCTAACCCTAACCCTAGCCCGAACCCTAACCCTAACCCTTCCCCGAAGCCTGACCCTCACCCGTCCCCTAATCCTAACCCGTACGCTGACACTCACCCGCGCCCTCACACGTACGCTCCCCCTAAAGCGTTGTCGTACCCTCACCTGGACCCTAAACCGTCCCCGTCCCCTAAGCCTAACCCTAGCCCGAACCCTAACCCTAACCCTTCCCCGAAGCCTGACCCTCACCCGTCCCCTAATCCTAACCCGTACGCTGACACTCACCCGCGCCCTCACAGGTACGCTCCTCCTAAAGCGTTGTCGTACCCTCACCTGGACCCTAAACCGTCCCCGTCCCCTAACCCTAACCCTAGCCCGAACCCTAACCCTAACCCTTCCCCGAAGCCTGAACCTCAGCCGTCCCCTAATACTAACCCTTACGCTGACACTCACCCGCGCCCTCACACGTACGCTCCCCCTAAAGCGTTGTCGTACCCTCACCTGGACCCTAAACCGTCCCCGTCCCCTAACCCTAACCCTAGCCCGAACCCTAACCCTAACCCTTCCCCGAAGCCTGACCCTCACCCGTCCCCTAATCCTAACCCGTACGCTGACACTCACCCGCGCCCTCACACGTACGCTCCCCCTAAAGCGTTGTCGTACCCTCACCTGGACCCTAAACCGTCCCCGTCCCCTAACCCTAACCCTAGCCCGAACCCTAACCCTAACCCTTCCCCGAAGCCTGACCCTCACCCGTCCCCTAATCCTAACCCGTACGCTGACACTCACCCGCGCCCTCACACGTACGCTCCCCCTAAAGCGTTGTCATACCCTCACCTGGACCCTAAACCGTCCCCGTCCCCTAAGCCTAACCCTAGCCCGAACCCTAACCCTAACCCTTCCCCGAAGCCTGACCCTCACTCGTCCCCTAATCCTAACCCGTACAATGACACTCACCCGTGCCCTCACACGTAGGCTCCCCCTAAAGCGTTGTCGTACCCTCACCTGGACCCTAAACCGTCCCCGTCCCCTAAGCCTAACCCTAGCCCGAACCCTAACCCTAACCCTTCCCCGAAGCCTGACCCTCACCCGTCCCCTAATCCTAACCCGTACGCTGACACTCACCCACGCCCTCACACGTACGCTCCCCCTAAAGCGTTGTCGTACCCTCACCTGGACTCTAAACCGTCACCGTCCCCTAAGCCTAACCCTAGCCCGAACCCTAACCCTAACCCTTCCCCGAAGCCTGACTCTCACCCGTCCCATAATCCTAACCCGTACGCTGACACTCACCCGCGCCCTCACACGTACACTCCCCCTAAAGCGTTGTTGTACCCTCACCTGGACCCTAAGCCGTCCCCGTCCCCTAACCCTAACCCTAGCCCGAACCCTAACCCTAACCCATCCCCGAAGCCTGACCCTCAGCCGTCCCCTAATCCTAACCCGTACGCTGACACTCACCCGCGCCCTCACACGTACGCTCCCCCTAAAGCATTGTCGTACCCTCACCTGGACCCTAAACCGTCCCCGTCCCCTAAACCTAACCCTAGCCCGAACCCTAACCCTAACCCTTCCCCGAAGCCTGACCCTCACCCGTCCCCTAATCCTAACCCGTACGCTGACACTCACCCACGCCCTCACACGTACGCTCCCCCTAAAGCGTTGTCGTACCCTCACCTGGACCCTAAACCGTCCCCGTCCCCTAACCCTAACCCTAGCCCGAACCCTAACCCTAACCCTTCCCCGAAGCCTGACCCTCACCCGTCCCCTAATCCTAACCCGTACGCTGACACTCACCCGCGCCCTCACACGTACGCTCCCCCTAAAGCATTGTCTTACCCTCACCTGGACCCTAAACCGTCCCCGTCCCCTAACCCTAACCCTAGCCCGAACCCTAACCCTAACCCTTCCCCGAAGCCTGACCCTTACCCGTCCCCTAATCCTAACCCGTACGCTGACACTCACCCGCTCCCTCACACGTACGCTCCCCCGAAAGCGTTGTCGTACCCTCACCTGGACCCTAAACCGTCCCCGTCCCCTAACCCTAACCCTAGCCCGAACCCTAACCCTAACCCTTTCCCCGAAGCCTGACCGTCAGCCGTCCCCTAATCCTAACCCGTACGCTGACACTCACCCGCGCCCTCACACGTACGCTCCCCCTAAAGCGTTGTCGTACCCTCACCTGGACCCTAAACCGTCCCCGTCCCCTAAGCCTAACCCTAGCCCGAACCCTAACCCTAACCCTTCCCCGAAGCCTGACCCTCACCCGTCCCCTAATCCTAACCCGTACGCTGACACTCACCCGCGCCCTCACACGTACGCTCCCCCTAAAGCGTTGTCGTACCCTCACCTGGACCCTAAACCGTCCCCGTCCCCTAACCCTAACCCTAGCCCGAACCCTAACCCTAACCCTTCCCCGAAGCCTGACCCTCAGCCGTCCCCTAATACTAACCCTTACGCTGACACTCACCCACGCCCTCACACGTACGCTCCCCCTAAAGCGTTGTCGTACCCTCACCTGGACCCTAAACCGTCCCCGTTCCCTAACCCTAACCCTAGCCCGAACCCTAACCCTAACCCTTCCCCGAAGCCTGACCCTCACCCGTCCCCTAATCCTAACCCGTACGCTGACACTCACCCGCGCCCTCACACGTACGCTCCCCCTAAAGCGTTGTCGTACCCTCACCTGGACCCTAAACCGTCCCCGTCCCCTAACCCTAACCCTAGCCCGAACCCTAACCCTAACACTTCCCCGAAGCCTGACCCTCACCCGTCCCCTAATCCTAACCCGTACGCTGACACTCACCCGCGCCCTCACACGTACGCTCCCCCTAAAGCGTTGTCATACCCTCACCTGGACCCTAAACCGTCCCCGTCACCTAACCCTAACCCTAGCCCGAACCCTAACCCTAACCCTTCCCCGAAGCCTGACCCTCACCCGTCCCCTAATCCTAACCCGTACGCTGACACTCACCCGCGCCCTCACACGTACGCTCCCCCTAAAGCGTTGTCGTACCCTCACCTGGACCCTAAACCGTCCCCGTCCCCTAAGCCTAACCCTAGCCCGAACCCTAACCCTAACCCTTCCCCGAAGCCTGACCCTCACCCGTCCCCTAATCCTAACCCGTACGCTGACACTCACCCGCGCCCTCACACGTACGCTCCCCCTAAAGCGTTGTCGTACCCTCACCTGGACCCTAAACCGTCCCCGTCCCCTAACCCTAACCCTAGCCCGAACCCTAACCCTAACCCTTCCCCGAAGCCTGACCCTCACCCGTCCCCTAATCCTAACCCGTACGCTGACACTCACCCGCGCCCTCACACGTACGCTCCCCCTAAAGCGTTGTCGTACCCTCTCCTGGACCCTAAACCGTCCCCGTCCCCTAACCCTAACCCTAGCCCGAACCCTAACCCTAACCCTTCCCCGAAGCCTGACCCTCACCCGTCCCCTAATCCTAACCCGTACGCTGACACTCACCCGCGTCCTCACACGTAGGCTCCCCCTAAAGCGTTGTCGTACCCTCACCTGGACCCTAAGCCGTCCCCATCCCCTAACCCTAACCCTAGCCCGAACCCTAACCCTAACCCTTTCCCGAAGCCTGACCCTCACCCGTCCCCTAATCCTAACCCATACGCTGACACTCACCCACGCCCTCACACGTACGCTCCCCCTAAAGCGTTGTCTTACACTCACCTGGACCCTAAACCGTCCCCGTCCCCTAACCCTAACCCTAGCCCGAACCCTAACCCTAACCCTTCCCCGAAGCCTGACCCTCAGCCGTCCCCTAATCCTAACCCGTACGCTGACACTCACCCACGCCCTCACACGTACGCTCCCCCTAAAGCGTTGTCATACCCTCACCTGGACCCTAAACCGTCCCCGTCCCCTAACTCTAACCCTAGCCCTAACCCTAACCCTAACCCTTCCCCGAAGCCTGACCCTCACCCGTCCCCTAATCCTAACCCGTACGCTGACACTCACCCACGCCCTCACACGTACGCTCCCGCTAAAGCGTTGTCGTACCCTCACCTGGACCCTAAACCGTCCCCGTCCCCTAACCCTAACCCTAGCCCGAACCCTAACCCTAACCCTTCCCCGAAGCCTGACCCTCAGCCGTCCCCTAATCCTAACCCGTACGCTGACACTCACCCGCGCCCTCACACGTATGCTCCCCCTAAAGCGATGTCGTACCCTCACCTGGACCCTAAACCGTCCCCGTCCCCTAACCCTAACCCTAGCCCGAACCCTAACCCTAACCCTTCCCCGAAGCCTGACCCTCACCCGTCCCCTAATCCTAACCCGTACGCTGACACTCACCCGCGCCCTCACACGTACGCTCCCCCTAAAGCGTTGTCGTACCCTCACCTGGACCCTAAACTGTCCCCGTCCCCTAACCCTAACCCTAGCCCGAACCCTAACCCTAACCCTTCCCCGAAGCCTGACCCTCACCCATCCCCTAATCCTAACCCGTACGCTGACACTCACCCACGCCCTCACACCTACGCTCCCCCTAAAGCGTTGTCGTACCTTCACCTGGACCCTAAACCGTCCCCGTCCCCTAAGCCTAACCCTAGCCCGAACCCTAACCCTAACCCTTCCCCGAAGCCTGACCCTCACCCGTCCCCTAATCCTAACCCGTACGCTGACACTCACCCGTGCCCTCACACGTACGCTCCCCCTAAAGCGTTGTCGTACCCTCACCTGGACCCTAAGCCGTCCTCGTCCCCTAACCCTAACCCTAGCCCGAACCCTAACCCTAACCCTTCCCCGAAGACTGACCCTCACCCGTCCCCTAATCCTAACCCGTACGCTGACACTCACCCGCACCCTCACACGTATGCTCCCCCTAAAGCATTGTCGTACCCTCACCTGGACCCTAAACCGTCCCCGTCCCCTAACCCTAACCCTAGCCCGAACCCTAACCCTAACCCTTCCCCGAAGCCTGACCCTCACCCGTCCCATAATCCTAACCCGTACGCTGACACTCACCCACGCCCTCACACGTACGCTCCCCCTAAAGCGTTGTCGTACCCTCACCTGGACCCTAAACCGTCCCCGTCCCCTAACCCTAACCCTAGCCCGAACCCTAACCCTAACCCTTCCCCGAAGCCTGACCTTCAGCCGTCCCCTAATCCTAACCCGTACGCTGACACTCACCAGCGCCTTCACACGTACACTCCCCCTAAAGCGTTGTCGTACCTTCACCTGGACCGTAAACCGTCCCCGTCCCCTAACCCTAACCCTAGCCCGAACCCTAACCCTAACCCTTCCCCGAAGCCTGACCCTCACCCGTCCCCTAATCCTAACCCGTACGCTGACACTCACCCGCGCCCTCACACGTACACTCCCCCTAAAGCGTTGTCGTACCCTCACCTGGACCCTAAACCGTCCCCGTCCCCTAACCCTAACCCTAGCCCGAACCATAACCCTAACCCTTCCCCAAAGCCTGACCCTCACCCGTCCCCTAATCCTAACCCGTACGCTGACACTCACCCGCGCCCTCACACGTACGCTCCCCCTAAAGCGTTGTCGTACCCTCACCTGGACCCTAAACCGTCCCCGTCCACTAACCCTAACCCTAGCCCGAACCCTAACCCTAACCCTTCCCCGAAGCCTGACCCTCACCCGTCCCCTAATCCTAACCCGTACGCTGACACTCACCCGCGCCCTCACACGTACGCTCCCCCTAAAGCGTTGTCGTAGCCTCACCTGGACCCTAAACCGTCCCCGTCCCCTAAGCCTAACCCTAGCCCGAACCCTAACCCTAACCCTTCCCCGAAGCCTGACCCTCACCCGTCCCCTAATCCTAACCCGTACGCTGACACTGACCCACGCCCTCACACGTACGCTCCCCCTAAAGCGTTGTAGTACCCTCACCTGGACCCTAAACCATCCCCGTCCCCTAACCCTAACCCTAGCCCGAACCCTAACCCTACCCCTTCCCTGAAGCCTGACCCTCATCCGTCCCCTAATCCTAACCCGTACGCTGACACTCACCCACGCCCTCACACGTACGCTCCCCCTATAGCGTTGTCGTACCCTCACCTAGACCCTAAACCGTCCCCGTCCCCTAACCCTAACCCTAGCCCGAACCCTAACCCTAACCCTTCCCCGAAGCCTGACCCTCACCCGTCCCCTAATCCTAACCCGTACGCTGACACTCACCCGCGCCCTCACACGTACGCTCCCCCTAAAGCGTTGTCGTACCCTCACCTGGACCCTAAACCGTCCCCGTCCCCTAAGCCTAACCCTAGCCCGAACCCGAACCCTAACCCTTCCCCGAAGCCTGACCCTCACCCGTCCCCTAATCCTAACCCGTACGCTGACACTCACCCGCGCCCTCACACGTACGCTCCCCCTAAAGCGTTGTCGTACCCTCACCTGGACCCTAAGCTGTCCCCGTCCCCTAACCCTAACCCTAGCCCGAACCCTAACCCTAACCCTTCCCCGAAGCCTGACCCTCACCCGTCCCCTAATCCTAACCCGTACGCTGACACTCACCCACGCCCTCACACGTACGCTCCCCCTAAAGCGTTGTCGTACCCTCACCTGGACCCTAAACCGTCCCCGTCCCCTAAGCCTAACCCTAGCCCGAACCCTAACCCTAACCCTTCCCCGAAGCCTGACCCTCACTCGTCCCCTAATCCTAACCCGTACAATGACACTCACCCGTGCCCTCACACGTAGGCTCCCCCTAAAGCGTTGTCGTACCCTCACCTGGACCCTAAACCGTCCCCGTCCCCTAACCCTAACCCTAGCCCGAACCCTAACCCTAACCCTTCCCCGAAGCCTGACCCTCACCCGTCCCCTAATCCTAACCCGTACGCTGACACTCACCCACGCCCTCACACGTACGCTCCCCCTAAAGCGTTGTCGTACCCTCACCTGGACTCTAAACCGTCCCCGTCCCCTAAGCCTAACCCTAGCCCGAACCCTAACCCTAACCCTTCCCCGAAGCCTGACCCTCACCCGTCCCATAATCCTAACCCGTACGCTGACACTCACCCGCGCCCTCACACGTACGCTCCCCCTAAAGCGTTGTCGTACCCTCACCTGGACCCTAAGCCGTCCCCGTCCCCTAACCCTAACCCTAGCCCGAACCCTAACCCTAACCCTTCCCCGAAGCCTGACCCTCACCCGTCCCCTAATCCTAACCCGTACGCTGACACTCACCCACGCCCTCACACGTACGCTCCCCCTAAAGCGTTGTCGTACCCTCACCTGGACCCTAAACCGTCCCCGTCCCCTAACTCTAACCCTAGCCCTAACCCTAACCCTAACCCTTCCCCGAAGCCTGACCCTCACCCGTCCCCTAATCCTAACCCGTACGCTGACACTCACCCACGCCCTCACACGTACGCTCCCCCTAAAGCGTTGTCGTACCCTCACCTGGACCCTAAACCGTCCCCGTCCCCTAACCCTAACCCTAGCCCGAACCCTAACCCTAACCCTTCCCCGAAGCCTGACCCTCAGCCGTCCCCTAATCCTAACCCGTACGCTGACACTCACCCGCGCCCTCACACGTATGCTCCCCCTAAAGCGATGTCGTACCCTCACCTGGACCCTAAACCGTCCCCGTCCCCTAACCCTAACCCTAGCCCGAACCCTAACCCTAACCCTTCCCCGAAGCCTGACCCTCAGCCGTCCCCTAATCCTAACCCGTACGCTGACACTCACCCGCGCCCTCACACGTATGCTCCCCCTAAAGCGATGTCGTACCCTCACCTGGACCCTAAACTGTCCCCGTCCCCTAACCCTAACCCTAGCCCGAACCCTAACCCTAACCCTTCCCCGAAGCCTGACCCTCACCCATCCCCTAATCCTAACCCGTACGCTGACACTCACCCGCGCCCTCACACCTACGCTCCCCCTAAAGCGTTGTCGTACCTTCACCTGGACCCTAAACCGTCCCCGTCCCCTAACCCTAACCCTAGCCCGAACCCTAACCCTAATCCTTCCCCGAAGCCTGACCCTCACCCGTCCCCTAATCCTAACCCGTACGCTGACACTCACCCACGCCCTCACACGTACGCTCCCCCTAAAGCGTTGTCGTACCCTCACCTGGACCCTAAACCGTCCCCGTCCCCTAACCCTAACCCTAGCCCGAACCCTAACCCTAACCCTTCCCCGAAGCCTGACCCTCAGCCGTCCCCTAATCCTAACCCGTACGCTGACACTCACCCGCGCCCTCACACATATGCTCCCCCTAAAGCGATGTCGTACCCTCACCTGGACCCTAAACCGTCCCCGTCCCCTAACCCTAACCCTAGCCCGAACCCTAACCCTAACCCTTCCCCGAAGCCTGACCCTCAGCCGTCCCCTAATCCTAACCCGTACGCTGACACTCACCCGCGCCCTCACACGTATGCTCCCCCTAAAGCGATGTCGTACCCTCACCTGGACCCTAAACTGTCCCCGTCCCCTAACCCTAACCCTAGCCCGAACCCTAACCCTAACCCTTCCCCGAAGCCTGACCCTCACCCATCCCCTAATCCTAACCCGTACGCTGACACTCACCCGCGCCCTCACACCTACGCTCCCCCTAAAGCGTTGTCGTACCTTCACCTGGACCCTAAACCGTCCCCGTCCCCTAACCCTAACCCTAGCCCGAACCCTAACCCTAACCCTTCCCCGAAGCCTGACCCTCACCCGTCCCCTAATCCTAACCCGTACGCTGACACTCACCCGCGCCCTCACACGTACGCTCCCCCTAAAGCGTTGTCGTACCCTCACCTGGACCCTAAACCGTCCCCGTCCACTAACACTAACCCTAGCCCGAACCCTAACCCTAACCCTTCCCCGAAGCCTGACCCTCACCCGTCCCATAATCCTAACCCGTACGCTGACACTCACCCACGCCCTCACACGTACGCTCCCCCTAAAGCGTTGTCGTACCCTCACCTGGACCCTAAACCGTCCCCGTCCCCTAACCCTAACCCTGCCCGAACCCTAACCCTAACCCTTCCCCGAAGCCTGACCTTCAGCCGTCCCCTAATCCTAACCCGTACGCTGACACTCACCAGCGCCTTCACACGTACACTCCCCCTAAAGCGTTGTCGTACCTTCACCTGGACCGTAAACCGTCCCCGTCCCCTAACCCTAACCCCAGCCCGAACCCTAACCCTAACCCTTCCCCGAAGCCTGACCCTCACCCGTCCCCTAATCCTAACCCGTACGCTGACACTCACCCGCGCCCTCACACGTACGCTCCCCCTAAAGCGTTGTCGTACCCTCACCTGGACCCTAAACCGTCCCCGTCCCCTAACCCTAACCCTAGCCCGAACCCTAACCCTAACCCTTCCCCAAAGCCTGACCCTCACCCGTCCCCTAATCCTAACCCGTACGCTGACACTCACCCGCGCCCTCACACGTACGCTCCCCCTAAAGCGTTGTCGTACCCTCACCTGGACCCTAAACCGTCCCCGTCCACTAACCCTAACCCTAGCCCGAACCCTAACCCTAACCCTTCCCCGAAGCCTGACCCTCACCCGTCCCCTAATCCTAACCCGTACGCTGACACTCACCCGCGCCCTCACACGTACGCTCCCCCTAAAGCGTTGTCGTAGCCTCACCTGGACCCTAAACCGTCCCCGTCCCCTAAGCCTAACCCTAGCCCGAACCCTAACCCTAACCCTTCCCCGAAGCCTGACCCTCACCCGTCCCCTAATCCTAACCCGAACGCTGACACTCACCCACGCCCTCACACGTACGCTCCCCCTAAAGCGTTGTCGTACCCTCACCTGGACCCTAAACCATCCCCGTCCCCTAACCCTAACCCTAGCCCGAACCCTAACCCTACCCCTTCCCTGAAGCCTGACCCTCATCCGTCCCCTAATCCTAACCCGTACGCTGACACTCACCCACGCCCTCACACGTACGCTCCCCCTATAGTGTTGTCGTACCCTCACCTAGACCCTAAACCGTCCCCGTCCCCTAACCCTAACCCTAGCCCGAACCCTAACCCTAACCCTTCCCCGAAGCCTGACCCTCACCCGTCCCCTAATCCTAACCCGTACGCTGACACTCACCCGCGCCCTCACACGTACGCTCCCCCTAAAGCATTGTCGTACCCTCACCTGGACCCTAAACCGTCCCCGTCCCCTAAGCCTAACCCTAGCCCGAACCCTAACCCTAACCCTTCCCCGAAGCCTGACCCTCACCCGTCCCCTAATCCTAACCCGTACGCTGACACTCACCCGCGCCCTCACACGTACGCTCCCCCTAAAGCGTTGTCGTACCCTCACCTGGGCCCTAAGCTGTCCCCGTCCCCTAACCCTAACCCTAGCCCGAACCCTAACCCTAACCCTTCCCCGAAGCCTGACCCTCACACGTCCCCTAATCCTAACCCGTACGCTGACACTCACCCGCGTCCTCACACGTAGGCTCCCCCTAAAGCGTTGTCGTACCCTCACCTGGACCCTAAGCCGTCCCCATCCCCTAACCCTAACGCTAGCCCGAACCCTAACCCTAACCCTTTCCCGAAGCCTGACCCTCACCCGTCCCCTAATCCTAACCCATACGCTGACACTCACCCACGCCCTCACACGTACGCTCCCCCTAAAGCGTTGTCTTACACTCACCTGGACCCTAAACCGTCCCCGTCCCCTAACCCTAACCCTAGCCCGAACCCTAACCCTAACCCTTCCCCTCAGCCTGACCCTCAGCCGTCCCCTAATCCTAACCCGTACGCTGACACTCACCCGCGCCCTCACACGTATGCTCCCCCTAAAGCGATGTCGTACCCTCACCTGGACCCTAAACTGTCCCCGTCCCCTAACCCTAACCCTAGCCCGAACCCTAACCCTAACCCTTCCCCGAAGCCTGACCCTCACCCATCCCCTAATCCTAACCCGTACGCTGACACTCACCCGCGCCCTCACACCTACGCTCCCCCTAAAGCGTTGTCGTACCTTCACCTGGACCCTAAACCGTCCCCGTCCCCTAACCCTAACCCTAGCCCGAACCCTAACCCTAACCCTTCCCCGAAGCCTGACCCTCACCCGTCCCCTAATCCTAACCCGTACGCTGACACTCACCCGCGCCCTCACACGTACGCTCCCCCTAAAGCGTTGTCGTACCCTCACCTGGACCCTAAACCGTCCCCGTCCCCTAACCCTAACCCTAGCCCGAACCCTAACCCTAACCCTTCCCCGAAGCCTGACCCTCACCCGTCCCCTAATCCTAACCCGTACGCTGACACTCACCCGCGCCCTCACACGTACGCTCCCCCTAAAGCGTTGTCGTACCCTCACCTGGACCCTAAACCGTCCCCGTCCACTAACCCTAACCCTAGCCCGAACGCTAACCCTAACCCTTCCCCGAAGCCTGACCCTCAGCCGTCCCCTAATCCTAACCCGTACGCTGACACTCACCCACGCCCTCACACGTACGCTCCCCCTAAAGCGTTGTCATACCCTCACCTGGACCCTAAACCGTCCCCGTCCCCTAACTCTAACCCTAGCCCTAACCCTAACCCTAACCCTTCCCCGAAGCCTGACCCTCACCCGTCCCCTAATCCTAACCCGTACGCTGACACTCACCCACGCCCTCACACGTACGGTCCCCCTAAAGCGTTGTCGTACCCTCACCTGGACCCTAAACCGTCCCCGTCCCCTAACCCTAACCCTAGCCCGAACCCTAACCCTAACCCTTCCCCGAAGCCTGACCCTCAGCTGTCCCCTAATCCTAACCCGTACGCTGACACTCACCCGCGCCCTCACACGTATGCTCCCCCTAAAGCGATGTCGTACCCTCACCTGGACCCTAAACCGTCCCCGTCCCCTAACCCTAACCCTAACCCTAGCCCGAACCCTAACCCTAACCCTTCCCCGAAGCCTGACCCTCAGCCGTCCCCTAATCCTAACCCGTACGCTGACACTCACCCACGCCCTCACACGTACGCTCCCCCTAAAGCGTTGTCGTACCCTCACCTGGACCCTAAACCATCCCCGTCCCCTAACCCTAACCCTAGCCCGAACCCTAACCCTACCCCTTCCCTGAAGCCTGACCCTCATCCGTCCCCTAATCCTAACCCGTACGCTGACACTCACCCGCGCCCTCACACGTACGCTCCCCCTAAAGCGTTGTCGTACCCTCACCTGGACCCTAAACCGTCCCCGTCCCCTAAGCCTAACCCTAGCCCGAACCCTAACCCTAACCCTTCCCCGAAGCCTGACCCTCACCCGTCCCCTAATCCTAACCCGTACGCTGACACTCACCCGCGCCCTCACACGTACGCTCCCCCTAAAGCGTTGTCGTACCCTCACCTGGACCCTAAGCTGTCCCCGTCCCCTAACCCTAACCCTAGCCCGAACCCTAACCCTAACCCTTCCCCGAAGCCTGACCCTCAGCCGTCCCCTAATCCTAACCCGTACGCTGACACTCACCCGCGTCCTCACACGTAGGCTCCCCCTAAAGCGTTGTCGTACCCTCACCTGGACCCTAAGCCGTCCCCATCCCCTAACCCTAACGCTAGCCCGAACCCTAACCCTAACCCTTTCCCGAAGCCTGACCCTCACCCGTCCCCTAATCCTAACCCATACGCTGACACTCACCCACGCCCTCACACGTACGCTCCCCCTAAAGCGTTGTCTTACACTCACCTGGACCCTAAACCGTCCCCGTCCCCTAACCCTAACCCTAGCCCGAACCCTAACCCTAACCCTTCCCCGAAGCCTGACCCTCAGCCGTCCCCTAATCCTAACCCGTACGCTGACACTCACCCACGCCCTCACACGTACGCTCCCCCTAAAGCGTTGTCATACCCTCACCTGGACCCTAAACCGTCCCCGTCCCCTAACTCTAACCCTAGCCCTAACCCTAACCCTAACCCTTCCCCGAAGCCTGACCCTCACCCGTCCCCTAATCCTAACCCGTACGCTGACACTCACCCACGCCCTCACACGTACGGTCCCCCTAAAGCGTTGTCGTACCCTCACCTGGACCCTAAACCGTCCCCGTCCCCTAACCCTAACCCTAGCCCGAACCCTAACCCTAACCCTTCCCCGAAGCCTGACCCTCAGCTGTCCCCTAATCCTAACCCGTACGCTGACACTCACCCGCGCCCTCACACGTATGCTCCCCCTAAAGCGATGTCGTACCCTCACCTGGACCCTAAACCGTCCCCGTCCCCTAACCCTAACCCTAACCCTAGCCCGAACCCTAACCCTAACCCTTCCCCGAAGCCTGACCCTCAGCCGTCCCCTAATCCTAACCCGTACGCTGACACTCACCCGCGCCCTCACACGTATGCTCCCCCTAAAGCGATGTCGTACCCTCACCTGGACCCTAAACTGTCCCCGTCCCCTAACCCTAACCCTAGCCCGAACCCTAACCCTAACCCTTCCCCGAAGCCTGACCCTCACCCATCCCCTAATCCTAACCCGTACGCTGACACTCACCCGCGCCCTCACACCTACGCTCCCCCTAAAGCGTTGTCGTACCTTCACCTGGACCCTAAACCGTCCCCGTCCCCTAAACCTAACCCTAGCCCGAACCCTAACCCTAACCCTTCCCCGAAGCCTGACCCTCACCCGTCCCCTAATCCTAACCCGTACGCTGACACTCACCCACGCCCTCACACGTACGCTCCCCCTAAAGCGTTGTCGTACCCTCACCTGGACCCTAAACCGTCCCCGTCCCCTAACCCTAACCCTAGCCCGAACCCTAACCCTAACCCTTCCCCGAAGCCTGACCCTCAGCCGTCCCCTAATCCTAACCCGTACGCTGACACTCACCCGCGCCCTCACACGTATGCTCCCCCTAAAGCGATGTCGTACCCTCACCTGGACCCTAAACCGTCCCCGTCCCCTAACCCTAACCCTAGCCCGAACCCTAACCCTAACCCTTCCCCGAAGCCTGACCCTCAGCCGTCCCCTAATCCTAACCCGTACGCTGACACTCACCCGTGCCCTCACACGTATGCTCCCCCTAAAGCGATGTCGTACCCTCACCTGGACCCTAAACTGTCCCCGTCCCCTAACCCTAACCCTAGCCCGAACCCTAACCCTAACCCTTCCCCGAAGCCTGACCCTCACCCATCCCCTAATCCTAACCCGTACGCTGACACTCACCCGCGCCCTCACACCTACGCTCCCCCTAAAGCGTTGTCGTACCTTCACCTGGACCCTAAACCGTCCCCGTCCCCTAACCCTAACCCTAGCCCGAACCCTAACCCTAACCCTTCCCCGAAGCCTGACCCTCACCCGTCCCCTAATTCTAACCCGTACGCTGACACTCACCCGCGCCCTCACACGTACGCTCCCCCTAAAGCGTTGTCGTACCCTCACCTGGACCCTAAACCGTCCCCGTCCCCTAACCCTAACCCTAGCCCGAACCCTAACCCTAACCCTTCCCCGAAGCCTGACCCTCACCCGTCCCCTAATCCTAACCCGTACGCAGACACTCACCCGCGCCCTCACACGTACGCTCCCCCTAAAGCGTTGTCGTACCCTCACCTGGACCCTAAACCGTCCCCGTCCACTAACCCTAACCCTAGCCCGAACCCTAACCCTAACCCTTCCCCGAAGCCTGACCCTCACCCGTCCCATAATCCTAACCCGTACGCTGACACTCACCCACGCCCTCACACGTACGCTCCCACTAAAGCGTTGTCGTACCCTCACCTGGACCCTAAACCGTCCCCGTCCCCTAACCCTAACCCTGCCCGAACCCTAACCCTAACCCTTCCCCGAAGCCTGACCTTCAGCCGTCCCCTAATCCTAACCCGTACGCTGACACTCACCAGCGCCTTCACACGTACACTCCCCCTAAAGCGTTGTCGTACCTTCACCTGGACCGTAAACCGTCCCCGTCCCCTAACCCTAACCCTAGCCCGAACCCTAACCCTAACCCTTCCCCGAAGCCTGACCCTCACCCGTCCCCTAATCCTAACCCGTACGCTGACACTCACCCGCGCCCTCACACGTACGCTCCCCCTAAAGCGTTGTCGTACCCTCACCTGGACCCTAAACCGTCCCCGTCCCCTAACCCTAACCCTAGCCCGAACCCTAACCCTAACCCTTCCCCAAAGCCTGACCCTCACCCGTCCCCTAATCCTAACCCGTACGCTGACACTCACCCGCGCCCTCACACGTACACTCCCCCTAAAGCGTTGTCGTACCCTCACCTGGACCCTAAACCGTCCCCGTCCCCTAAGCCTAACCCTAGCCCGAACCCTAACCCTAACCCTTCCCCGAAGCCTGACCCTCACCCGTCCCCTAATCCTAACCCGTACGCTGACACT
This sequence comes from Orcinus orca, assembly GCF_937001465.1. NCBI lineage: Eukaryota > Metazoa > Chordata > Mammalia > Artiodactyla > Delphinidae > Orcinus > Orcinus orca. Next base: position 48,527 of record NW_026043990.1, read on the forward strand.
CACCCGCGCCCTCACACGTACGCTCCCCCTAAAGCGTTGTCGTACCCTCACCTGGACCCTAAGCTGTCCCCGTCCCCTAACCCTAACCCTAGCCCGAACCCTAACCCTAACCCTTCCCCGAAGCCTGACCCTCACCCGTCCCCTAATCCTAACCCGTACGCTGACACTCACCCACGCCCTCACCCGTACGCTCCCCCTAAAGCGTTGTCGTACCCTCACCTGGACCCTAAACCGTCCCCGTCCCCTAAGCCTAACCCTAGCCCGAACCCTAACCCTAACCCTTCCCCGAAGCCTGACCCTCACTCGTCCCCTAATCCTAACCCGTACAATGACACTCACCCGTGCCCTCACACGTAGGCTCCCCCTAAAGCGTTGTCGTACCCTCACCTGGACCCTAAACCGTCCCCGTCCCCTAACCCTAACCCTAGCCCGAACCCTAACCCTAACCCTTCCCCGAAGCCTGACCCTCACCCGTCCCCTAATCCTAACCCGTACGCTGACACTCACCCACGCCCTCACACGTACGCTCCCCCTAAATCGTTGTCGTACCCTCACCTGGACTCTAAACCGTCCCCGTCCCCTAAGCCTAACCCTAGCCCGAACCCTAAACCTAACCCTTCCCCGAAGCCTGACCCTCACCCGTCCCATAATCCTAACCCGTACGCTGACACTCACCCGCGCCCTCACACGTACGCTCCCCCTAAAGCGTTGTCGTACCCTCACCTGGACCCTAAGCCGTCCCCGTCCCCTAACCCTAACCCTAGCCCGAACCCTAACCCTAACCCTTCCCCGAAGCCTGACCCTCACCCGTCCCCTAATCCTAACCCGTACGCTGACACTCACCCATGCCCTCACACGTACGCTCCCCCTAAAGCGTTGTCGTACCCTCACCTGGACCCTAAACCGTCCCCGTCCCCTAACCCTAACCCTAGCCCGAACCCTAACCCTAACCCTTCCCCGAAGCCTGACCTTCACCCGTCCCCTAATCCTAACCCGTACGCTGACACTCACCCACGCCCTCACACGTACGCTCCCCCTAAAGCGTTGTCTTACCCTCACCTGGACCCTAAACCGTCCCCGTCCCCTAACCCTAACCCTAGCCCGAACCCTAACCCTAACCCTTCCCCGAAGCCTGACCCTTACCCGTCCCCTAATCCTAACCCGTACGCTGACACTCACCCGCGCCCTCACACGTACGCTCCCCCTAAAGCGTGGTCGTACCCTCACCTGGACCCTAAACCGTCCCCGTCCCCTAACCCTAACCCTAGCAAGAACCCTAACCCTAACCCTTCCCCGAAGCCTGACCGTCAGCCGTCCCCTAATCCTAACCCGTACGCTGACACTCACCCGCGCCCTCACACGTACGCTCCCCCTAAAGCGTTGTCGTACCCTCACCTGGACCCTAAACCGTCCCCGTCCCCTAAGCCTAACCCTAGCCCGAACCCTAACCCTAACCCTTCCCCGAAGCCTGACCCTCACCCGTCCCCTAATCCTAACCCGTACGTTGTCACTCAACCGCGCCCTCACACGTACGCTCCCCCTAAAGCGTTGTCGTACCCTCACCTGGACCCTAAACCGTCCCCGTCCCCTAACCCTAACCCTAGCCCGAACCCTAACCCTAACCCTTCCCCGAAGCCTGACCCTCAGCCGTCCCCTAATACTAACCCTTACGCTGACACTCACCCGCGCCCTCACACGTACGCTCCCCCTAAAGCGTTGTCGTACCCTCACCTGGACCCTAAACCGTCCCCGTCCCCTAACCCTAACCCTATCCCGAACCCTAACCCTAACCCTTCCCCGAAGCCTGACCCTCACCCGTCCCCTAATCCTAACCCGTACGCTGACACTCACCCACGCCCTCACACGTACGCTCCCCCTAAAGCGTTGTCGTACCCTCACCTGGACCCTAAACCGTCCCCGTCCCCTAACCCTAACCCTAGCCCGAACCCTAACCCTAACCCTTCCCCGAAGCCTGACCCTCACCCGTCCCCTAATCCTAACCCGTACGCTGACACTCACCCGCGCCCTCACACGTACGCTCCCCCTAAAGCGTTGTCGTACCCTCACCTGGACCCTAAACCGTCCCCGTCCCCTAACCCTAACCCTAGCCCGAACCCTAACCCTAACCCTTCCCCGAAGCCTGACCCTCAGCCGTCCCCTAATCCTAACCCGTACGCTGACACTCACCCGCGCCCTCACACGTACGCTCCCCCTAAAGCGTTGTCGTACCCTCACCTGGACCCTAAACCGTCCCCGTCCTCTAACCCTAACCCTAGCCCGAACCCTAACCCTAACCCTTCCCCGAAGCCTGACCCTCACCCGTCCCCTAATCCTAACCCGTACGCTGACACTCACCCGCGCCCTCACACGTACGCTCCCCCTAAAGCGTTGTCGTACCCTCACCTGGACCATAAACCGTCCCCGTCCCCTAACCCTAACCCTAGCCCGAACCCTAAACCTAACCCTTCCCCGAAGCCTGACCCTCACCCGTCCCCTAATCCTAACCCGTACGCTGACACTCACCCGCGCCCTCACACGTACGCTCCCCCTAAAGCGTTGTCGTACCCTCACCTGGACCCTAAACCGTCCCCGTCCCCTAAGCCTAACCCTAGCCCGAACCCTAACCCTAACCCTTCCCCGAAGCCTGACCCTCAGCCGTCCCCTAATCCTAACCCGTACGCTGACACTCACCCGCGCCCTCACACGTACGCTCCCCCTAAAGCATTGTCGTACTCTCACCTGGACCCTAAACCGTCCCCGTCCCCTAACCCTAACCCTAGCCCGAACCCTAACCCTAACCCTTCCCCGAAGCCTGACCCTCACCCGTCCCCTAATCCTAACCCGTACGCTGACACTCACCCACGCCCTCACACGTACGCTCCCCCTAAAGCGTTGTCGTACCCTCACCTGGACCCTAAACCGTCCCCGTCCCCTAACCCTAACCCTAGCCCGAACCCTAACCCTAACCCTTCCCCGAAGCCTGACCCTCACCCGTCCCCTAATCCTAACCCGTACGCTGACACTCACCCGCGCCCTCACACGTACGCTCCCCCTAAAGCGTTGTCTTACCCTCACCTGGACCCTAAACCGTCCCCGTCCGCTAACCCTAACCCTAGCCCGAACCCTAACCCTAACCCTTCCCCGAAGCCTGACCCTTACCCGTCCCCTAATCCTAACCCGTACGCTGACACTCACCCGCGCCCTCACACGTACGCTCCCCCTAAAGCGTTGTCGTACCCTCACCTGGACCCTAAACCGTCCCCGTCCCCTAACCCTAACCCTAGCCCGAACCCTAACCCTAACCCTTCCCCGAAGCCTGACCCTCAGCCGTCCCCTAATCCTAACCCGTACGCTGACACTCACCCGCGCCCTCACACGTACGCTCCCCCTAAAGCGTTGTCGTACCCTCACCTGGACCCTAAACCGTCCCCGTCCCCTAACCCTAACCCTAGCCTGAACCCTAACCCTAACCCTTCCCCGAAGCCTGAACCTCACCCGTCCCATAATCCTAACCCGTACGCTGACACTCACCCGCGCCCTCACACGTACGCTCCCCCTAAAGGTTTGTCGTACCCTCACCTGGACCCTAAAACGTCCCCGTCCCCTAACCCTAACCCTAGCCCGAACCCTAACCCTAACCCTTCCCCGAAGCCTGACCCTCACCCGTCCCCTAATCCTAACCCGTACGCTGACACTCACCCGCGCCCTCACACGTACGCTCCCCCTAAAGCGTTGTCGTACCCTCAACTGGACCCTAAACCGTCCCCGTCCCCTAACCCTAACCCTAGCCCGAACCCTAACCCTAACCCTTCCCCGAAGCCTGACCCTCACCCGTCCCCTAATCCTAACCCGTACGCTGACACTCACCCGCGCCCTCACACGTACGCTCCCCCTAAAGCGTTGTCGTACCCTCACCTGGACCCTAAACCGTCCCCGTCCCCTAACCCTAACCCTAGCCCGAACCCTAACCCTAACCCTTCCCCGAAGCCTGACCCTCACCCGTCCCCTAATCCTAACCCGTACGCTGACACTCACCCGCGCCCTCACACGTACGCTCCCCCTAAAGCGTTGTCGTACCCTCACCTGGACCCTAAACCGTCCCCGTCCCCTAACCCTAACCCTAGCCCGAACCCTAACCCTAACCCTTCCCCGAAGCCTGACCCTCAGCCGTCCCCTAATCCTAACCCGTACGCTGACACTCACCCGTGCCCTCACACGTACGCTCCCCCTAAAGCGTTGTCGTACCCTCACCTGGACCCTAAACCGTCCCCGTCCTCTAACCCTAACCCTAGCCCGAACCCTAACCCTAACCCTTCCCCGAAGCCTGACCCTCACCCGTCCCCTAATCCTAACCCGTACGCTGACACTCACCCGCGCCCTCACACGTACGCTTCCCCTAAAGCGTTGTCGTACCCTCACCTGGACCCTAAACCGTCCCCGTCCCCTAACCCTAACCCTAGCCTGAACCCTAACCCTAACCCTTCCCCGAAGCCTGACCCTCAGCCGTCCCCTAATCCTAACCCGTACGCTGACACTCACCCGCGCCCTCACACGTACGCTCCCACTAAAGGGTTGTCGTACCCTCACCTGGACCCTAAACCGTCCCCGTCCCCTAACCCTAACCCTAGCCCGAACCCTAACCCTAAACCTTCCCCGAAGTCTGACCCTCACCCGTCCCCTAATCCTAACCCGTACGCTGACACTCACCCGCGCCCTCACACGTACGCTCCCCCTAAAGCGTTGTCGTACCCTCACCTGGACCCTAAACCGTCCCCGTCCCCTAACCCTAACCCTAGCCCGAACCCTAACCCTAACCCTTCCCCGAAGCCTGACCCTCACCCGTCCCCTAATCCTAACCCGTACGCTGACACTCACCCGCGCCGTCACACGTACGCTCCCCCTAAAGCGTTGTCGTACCCTCACCTGGACCCTAAACCGTCCCCGTCCCCTAACCCTAAACCTAGCCCGAACCCTAACCCTAACCCTTCCCCGAAGCCTGACCCTCACCCGTCCCCTAATCCTAACCCGTACGCTGACACACACCCGCGTCCTCAAACGTAGGCTCCCCCTAAAGCGTTGTCGTACCCTCACATGGACCCTAAACCGTCCCCGTCCCCTAACCCTAACCCTAGCCCGAACCCTAACCCTAACCCTTCCCGGAAGCTGACCCTCACCCGTCCCCTAATCCTAAACCGTACGCTGACACTCACCCACGCCCTCACACGTACGCTCCCCCTAAAGCGTTGTCGTACCCTCACCTGGACCCTAAACCGTCCCCGTCCCCTAAGCCTAACCCTAGCCCGAACCCTAACCCTAACCCTTCCCCAAAGCCTGACCCTCACCCGTCCCCTAATCCTAACCCGTACGCTGACACTCACCCACGCCCTCACACGTACGCTCCCCCTAAAGCGTTGTCGTACCCTCACCTGGACCCTAAGCCGTCCCCGTCCCCTAACCCTAACCCTAGCCCGAACCCTAACCCTAACCCTTCCCCGAAGCCTGACCCTCACCTGTCCCATAATCCTAACCCGTACGCTGACACTCACCCACGCCCTCACACGTACGCTCCCCCTAAGGCGTTGTCGTACCCTCACCTGGACCCTAAACCGTCCCTGTCCCCTAAGCCTAACCCTAGCCCGAACCCTAACCCTAACCCTTCCCCGAAGCCTGACCCTCACCCATCCCCTAATCCTAACCCGTACAATGACACTCACCCGCGCCCTCACACGTACGCTCCCCCTAAAGCGTTGTCGTACCCTCACCTGGACCCTAAACCGTCCCCGTCCCCTAACCCTAACCCTAGCCCGAACCCTAACCCTAACCCTTCCCCGAAGCCTGACCCTCACCCGTCCCCTAATCCTAACCCGTACGCTGACACTCACCCGCGCCCTCACACGTACGCTCCCCCTAAAGCGTTGTCGTACTCTCACCTGGACCCTAAACCGTCCCCGTCCCCTAACCCTAACCCTAGCCCGAACCCTAACCCTAACCCTTCCCCGAAGCCTGACCCTCACCCGTCCCCTAATCCTAACCAGTACGCTGACACTCACCCGCGCCCTCACACGTACGCTCCCCCTAAAGCGTTGTCGTACCCTCGCCTAGACCCTAAACCGTCCCCGTCCCCTAACCCTAACCCTAGCCCGAACCCTAACACTAGCCCTTCCCCGAAGCCTGACCCTCACCCGTCCCCTAATCGTAACCCGTACGCTGACACTCACCCGCGCCCTCACACGTACGCTCCCCCTAAAGCGTTGTCGTACCCTCACCTGGACCCTAAAGCGTCCCCGTCCCCTAACCCTAACCCTAGCCCGAACCCTAACCCTAACCCTTCCCCGAAACCTGACCCTCACCCGTCCCCTAATCCTAACCCGTACGCTGACACTCACCCGCGCCCTCACACGTAGGCTCCCCCTAAAGTGTTGTCTTACCCTCACCTGGACCCTATACCGTCCCCGTCCCCTAACCCTAACCCTAACCCTAGCCCGAACCCTAACCCTAACCCTTCCCCGAAGCCTGACCCTCAGCCGTCCCCTAATCCTAACCCGTACGCTGACACTCAACCGCGCCCTCACACGTACGCTCCCCCTAAAGCGTTGTCGTACCCTCACCTGGACCCTAAACCGTCCCCATCCCCTAACCCTAACCCTAGCCCGAACACTAACCCTAACCCTTCCCCGAAGCCTGACCCTCACCCGTCCCCTAATCCTAACCCGTACGCTGACACTCACCCGCGCCCTCACACGTACGCTCCCCCTAAAGCGTTGTCGTACCCTCACCTGGACCCTAAACCGTCCCCGTCCCCTAACCCTAACCCTAGCCCGAACCCTAAACCTAACCCTTCCACGAAGCCTGACCCTCACCCGTCCCCTAATCCTAACCCGTACGCTGACACTCACCCGCGCCCTCACACGTACGCTCCCCCTAAAGCGTTGTCGTACCCTCACCTGGACCCTAAACCGTCCCCGTCCCCTAACCATAACCCTAGCCCGAACCCTAACCCTAACCCTTCCCCGAAGCCTGACCCTCACCCGTCCCCTAATCCTAACCCGTACGCTGACACTCACCCGCGCCCTCACACGTACGCTCCCCCTAAAGCGTTGTCGTACCCTCACCTGGACCCTAAACCGTCCCCGTCCCCTAACCCTAACCCTAGCCCGAACCCTAACCCTAACACTTCCCCGAAGCCTGACCCTCACCCGTCCCCTAATCCTAACCCGTACGCTGACACTCACCCGCGCCCTCACACGTACGCTCCCCCTAAAGCGTTGTCGTACCCTCACCTGGACCCTAAACCGTCCCCGTCCCCTAACCCTAACCCTAGCCCGAACCCTAACCCTAACCCTTCCCCGAAGCCTGACCCTCACCCGTCCCCTAATCCTAACCCGTACGCTGACACTCACCCGCGCCCTCACACGTACGCTCCCCCTAAAGCGTTGTCGTACCCTCACCTGGACCCTAAACCGTCCCCGTCCCCTAACCCTAACCCTAGCCCGAACCCTAAACCTAACCCTTCCCCGAAGCCTGACCCTCACCCGTCCCCTAATCCTAACCCGTACGCTGACACTCACCCGCGCCCTCACACGTACGCTCCCCCTAAAGCGTTGTCGTACCCTCACCTGGACCCTAAACCGTCCCCGTCCCCTAACCATAACCCTAGCCCGAACCCTAACCCTAACCCTTCCCCGAAGCCTGACCCTCACCCGTCCCCTAATCCTAACCCGTACGCTGACACTCACCTGCGCCCTCACACGTACGCTCCCCCTAAAGCGTTGTCGTACCCTCACCTGGACCCTAAACCGTCCCCGTCCCCTAACCCTAACCCTAGCCCGAACCCTAACCCTAACCCTTCCCCGAAGCCTGACCCTCACCCGTCCCCTAATCCTAACCCGTACGCTGACACTCACCCGCGCCCTCACACGTACGCTCCCCCTAAAGCGTTGTCGTACCCTCACCTGGACCCTAAACCGTCCCCATCCCCTAACCCTAACCCTAGCCCAAACTCTAACCCTAACCCTTCCCCGAAGCCTGACCCTCACCCGTCCCCTAATCCTAACCCGTACGCTGACTCTCACCCGCGCCGTCACACATACGCTCCCCCTAAAGCGTTGTCTTACCCTCACCTGGACCCTAAACCGTCCCCGTCCCCTAACCCTAACCCTAGCCCGAATCCTAACCCTAACCCTTCCCCGAAGCCTGACCCTCAGCCGTCCCCTAATCCTAACCCGTACGCTGACACTCACCCGCGCCCTCACATGTACGCTCCCCCTAAAGCGTTGTGGTACCCTCACCTGGACCCTAAACCGTCCCCGTCCCCTAACCCTAACCCTAGCCCGAACCCTAAACCTAACCCTTCCCCGAAGCCTGACCCTCACCCGTCCCCTAATCCTAACCCGTACGCTGACACTCACCCGCGCCCTCACATGTACGCTCCCCCTAAAGCGTTGTCGTACCCTCACCTGGACCCTAAACCGTCCCCGTCCCCTAACCCTAACCCTAGCCCGAACCCTAACCCTAACCCTTCCCCGAAGCCTGACCCTCACCCGTCCCCTAATCCTAACCCGTACGCTGACACTCACCTGCGCCCTCACACGTACGCTCCCCCTAAAGCGTTGTCGTACCCTCACCTGGACCCTAAACCGTCCCCGTCGCCTAACCCTAACCCTAGCCCGAACCCTAACCCTAACACTTCCCCGAAGCCTGACCCTCACCCGTCCCCTAATCCTAACCCGTACGCTGACACTCACCCGCGCCCTCACACGTACGCTCCCCCTAAAGCGTTGTCGTACCCTCACCTGGACCCTAAACCGTCCCCGTCCCCTAAGCCTAACCCTAGCCCGAACCCTAACCCTAACCCTTCCCCGAAGCCTGACCCTCACCCGTCCCCTAATCCTAACCCGTATGCTGACACTCACCCGCGCCCTCACACGTACGCTCCCCCTAAAGCGTTGTCGTACCCTCACCTGGACCCTAAACCGTCCCCGTCCCCTAACCCTAACCCTAGCCCGAACCCTAACCCTAACCCTTCCCCGAAGCCTGACCCTCACCCGTCCCCTAATCCTAACCCGTACGCTGACACTCACCCGCGCCCTCACACGTACGCTCCCCCTAAAGCGTTGTCGTACCCTCACCTGGACCCTAAACCGTCCCCATCCCCTAACCCTAACCCTAGCCCGAACCCTAACCCTAACCCTTCCCCGAAGCCTGACCCTCACCCGTCCCCTAATCCTAACCCGTACGCTGACACTCACCCGCGCCCTCACACGTACGCTCCCCCTAAAGCGTTGTCGTACCCTCACCTGGACCCTAAACCGTCCCCGTCCCCTAACCCTAACCCTAGCCCGAACCCTAAACCTAACCCTTCCCCGAAGCCTGACCCTCACCCGTCCCCTAATCCTAACCCGTACGCTGACACTCACCCGCGCCCTCACACGTACGCTCCCCCTAAAGCGTTGTCGTACCCTCACCTGGACCCTAAACCGTCCCCGTCCCCTAACCCTAACCCTAGCCCGAACCCTAACCCTAACCCTTCCCCGAAGCCTGACCCTCACCCGTCCCCTAATCCTAACCCGTACGCTGACACTCACCCGCGCCCTCACACGTACGCTCCCCCTAAAGCGTTGTCGTACCCTCACCTGGACCCTAAACCGTCCCCGTCCCCTAACCCTAACCCTAGCCCGAACCCTAACCCTAACCCTTCCCCGAAGCCTGACCCTCACCCGTCCCCTAATCCTAACCCGTACGCTGACACTCACCCGCGCCCTCACACGTACGCTCCCCCTAAAGCGTTGTCGTACCCTCACCTGGACCCTAAACCGTCCCCGTCCCCTAACCCTAACCCTAGCCCGAACTCTAACCCTAACCCTTCCCCGAAGCCTGACCCTCACCCGTCCCCTAATCCTAACCCGTACGCTGACTCTCACCCGCGCCGTCACACATACGCTCCCCCTAAAGCGTTGTCTTACCCTCACCTGGACCCTAAACCGTCCCCGTCCCCTAACCCTAACCCTAGCCCGAATCCTAACCCTAACCCTTCCCCGAAGCCTGACCCTCAGCCGTCCCCTAATCCTTACCCGTACGCTGACACTCACCCGCGCCCTCACATGTACGCTCCCCCTAAAGCGTTGTGGTACCCTCACCTGGACCCTAAACCGTCACCGTCCCCTAACCCTAACCCTAGCCCGAACCCTAACCCTAACCCTTCCCCGAAGCCTGACCCTCACCCGTCACCTAATCCTAACCCGTACGCTGACACTCACCCGCGCCCTCACACGAACGCTCCCCCTAAAGCGTTGTCGTACCCTCACCTGGACCCTAAACCGTCCCCGTCCCCTAACCCTAACCCTACCCCGAACCCTAACCCTAACCCTTCCCCGAAGCCTGACCATCTCCCGTCCCCTAATCCTAACCCGTACGCTGACACTCACCCGCGCCCTCACACGTAGGCTCCCCCTAAAGCGTTGTCTTACCCTCACCTGTACCCTAAACCGTCCCCGTCCCCTAACCCTAACCCTAGCCCGAACCCTAACCCTAACCCTTCCCCGAAGCCTGACCATCTCCCGTCCCCTAATCCTAACCCGTACGCTGACACTCACCCACGACCTCACACGTACGCTCCCCCTAAAGCGTTGTCGTACCCTCACCTGGACCCAAAACCGTCCCCGTCCCCTAACCCTAACCCTAGCCCGAACCCTAACCCTAACCCTTCCCCGAAGCCTGACCCTCACCCGTCCCCTAATCCTAACCCGTAAGCTGACACACACCTGCGCCCTCACACGTACGCTCCCCCTAAAGCGTTGTCGTACCCTCACATGGACCCTATACCGTCCCCGTCCCCTAACCCTAACCCTAGCCCGAACCCTAACCCTAACCCTTCCCCGAAGCCTGACCCTCACCCGTCCCCTAATCCTAACCCGTACGCTGACACTCACCCGCGCCCTCACACGTTCGCTCCCCCTAAAGCGTTGTCGTACGCTCACCTGGACCCTAAACCGTCCCCGTCCCCTAACCCTAACACTAGCCCGAACCCTAACCCTAACCCTTCCCCGAAGCCTGACCCTCACCCGTCCCCTAATCCTAACCCGTACGCTGACACTCACCCACGCCCTCACACGTACGCTCCCCCTAAAGCGTTGTCCTACCCTCACCTGGACCCTTAACCGTCCCCGTCCCCTAAGCCTAACCCTAGCCCGAACCCTAAACCTAACCCTTCCCCGAAGCCTGACCCTCACCCGTCCCCTAATCCTAACCCGTACGCTGACACTCACCCGCGCCCTCACACGTACGCTCCCCCTAAAGCCTTGTCGTACCCTCACCTGGACCCTAAACCGTCCCCGTCCCCTAACCCTAACCCTAGACCGAACCCTAACCCTAACCCTTCCCCGAAGCCTGACCCTCACCCGTCCCCTAATCCTAACCCGTACGCTGACACTCACCCGCGCCCTCACACGTACGCTCCCCATAAAGCGTTGTCGTACCCTCACCTGGACCCTAAAGCGTCCCCGTCCCCTAACCCTAACCCTAGCCCGAACCCTAACCCTAACCCTTCCCCGAAGCCTGACCCTCACCCGTCCCCTAATCCTAACCCGTACGCTGACACTCACCCGCGCCCTCACACGTACGCTCCCCCTAAAGCGTTGTCGTACCCTCACCTGGACCCTAAACCGTCCCCGTCCCCTAAGCCTAACCCTAGCCCGAACCCTAACCCTAACCCTTCCCTGAAGCCTGACCCTCACCCGTCCCCTAATCCTAACCCGTACGCTGACACTCACCCGCGCCCTCACACGTACGCTCCCCCTAAAGCGTTGTCGTACCCTCACCTGGACCCTAAACCGTCCCCGTCCCCTAACCCTAACCCTAGCCCGAACCCTAACCCTAACCCTTCCCCGAAGCCTGACCCTCACCCGTCCCCTAATCCTAACCCGTAGGCTGACACTCACCCGCGCCCTCACACGTACGCTCCCCCTAAAGCGTTGTCGTACCCTCACCTGGACCCTAAACGGTCCCCATCCCCTAACCCTAACCCTAGCCCGAACCGTAACCCTAACCCTTCCCCGAAGCCTGACCATCTCCCGTCCCCTAATCCTAACCCATACGCTGACACTCACCCGCGCCCTCACACGTAGGCTCCCCCTAAAGCGTTGTCTTACCCTCACCTGGACCCTAAACCGTCCCCGTCTGCTAACCCTAACCCTAGCCCGAACCCTAACCCTAACCCTTCCCCGAAGCCTGACCCTCACCCGTCCCCTAATCCTAACCCGTACGCTGACACTCACCCACGCCCTCACACGTACGCTCCCCCTAAAGCGTTGTCGTACCCTCACCTGGACCCTAAACCGTCCCCGTCCCCTAACCCTAACCCTAGCCCGAACCCTAACCCTAACCCTTCCCCGAAGCCTGACCCTCACCCGTCCCCTAATCCTAACCCGTACGCTGACACTCACCCGCGCCCTCACACGTACGCTCCCCCTAAAGCGTTGTCTTACCCTCACCTGGACCCTAAACCGTCCCCGTCCCCTAACCCTAATCCTAGCCCGAACCCTAACCCTAACCCTTCCCCGAAGCCTGACCCTCACCCGTCCCCTAATCCTAACCCGTACGCTGACACTCACCCGCGCCCTCACACGTACGCTCCCCCTAAAGCGTTGTCGTACCCTCACCTGGACCCTAAACCGTCCCCGTCCCCTAAGCCTAACCCTAGCACGAACCCTAACCCTAACACTTCCCCGAAGCCTGACCCTCACCCGTCCCCTAATCCTAACCCGTACGCTGACACTCACCCGCGCCCTCACACGTACGCTCCCCCTAAAGCGTTGTCGTACCCTCACCTGGACCCTAAACCGTCCCCGTCCCCTAACCCTAACCCTAGCCCGAACCCTAACCCTAACACTTCCCCGAAGCCTGACCCTCACCCGTCCCCTAATCCTAACCCGTACGCTGACACTCACCCGCGCCCTCACACGTACGCTCCCTCTAAAGCGTTGTCGTACCCTCACCTGGACCCTAAACCGTCCCCGTCCCCTAACCCTAACCCTAACCCTTCCCCGAAGCCTGACCATCTCCCGTCCCCTAATCCTAACCCGTACGCTGACACTCACCCGTGCCCTCACACGTAGGCTCCCCCTAAAGCATTGTCTTACCCTCACCTGGACCCTAAACCGTCCCCGTGCCCTAACCCTAACCCTAGCCCGAACCCTAAACCTAACACTTCCCCGAAGCCTGACCCTCAGCCGTCTCCTAATCCTAACCCGTACGCTGACACTCACCCACGCCCTCACACGTAGGCTCCCCCTAAAGCGTTGTCGTACCCTCACCTGGACCCTAAACCGTCCCCGTCCCCTAACCCTAACCCTAGCCCGAACCCTAACCCTAACCCTTCCCCGAAGCCTGACCCTCACCCGTCCCCTAATCCTAACCCGTAGGCTGACACTCACCCGCGCCCTCACACGTACGCTCCCCCTAAAGCGTTGTCGTACCCTCACCTGGACCCTAAACCGTCCCCATCCCCTAACCCTAACCCTAGCCCGAACCGTAACCCTAACCCTTCCCCGAAGCCTGACCATCTCCCGTCCCCTAATCCTAACCCGTACGCTGACACTCACCCGCGCCCTCACACGTAGGCTCCCCCTAAAGCGTTGTCTTACCCTCACCTGGACCCTAAACCGTCCCCGTCCGCTAACCCTAACCCTAGCCCGAACCCTAACCCTAACCCTTCCCCGAAGCCTGACCCTCACCCGTCCCCTAATCCTAACCCGTACGCTGACACTCACCCACGCCCTCACACGTACGCTCCCCCTAAAGCGTTGTCGTACCCTCACCTGGACCCTAAACCGTCCCCGTCCCCTAACCCTAACCCTAGCCCGAATCCTAACCCTAACCCTTCCCCGAAGCCTGACCCTCACCCGTCCCCTAATCCTAACCCGTACGCTGACACTCACCCGCGCCCTCACACGTACGCTCCCCCTAAAGCGTTGTCGTACCCTCACCTGGACCCTAAACCGTCCCCGTCCCCTAACCCTAACCCTAGCCCGAACCCTAACCCTAACCCTTCCCCGAAGCCTGACCCTCACCCGTCCCCTAATCCTAACCCGTACGCTGACACTCACCCGCGCCCTCACACGTACGCTCCCCCTAAAGCGTTGTCTTACCCTCACCTGGACCCTAAACCGTCCCCGTCCCCTAACCCTAACCCTAGCCCGAACCCTAACCCTAACCCTTCCCCGAAGCCTGACCCTCACCCGTCCCCTAATCCTAAACCGTACGCTGACACTCACCCACGCCATCACACGTACGCTCCCCCTAAAGCGTTGTCGTACCCTCACCTGGACCCTAAAGCGTCCCCGTCCCCTAACCCTAACCCTAGCCCGAACCCTAACCCTAACCCTTCCCCGAAGCCTGACCCTCAGCCATCCCCTAATCCTCACCCGTACGCTGACACTCACCCGCGCCCTCACACGTACGCTCCCCCTAAAGCGTTGTCGTACCCTCACCTGGACCCTAAACCGTTCCCGTCCCCTAACCCTAACCCTAACCCGAACCCTAACCCTAACCCTTCCCCGAAGCCTGAACCTCACCCGTCCCCTAATCCTAACCCATACGCTGACACTCACCCGTGCCCTCACACGTACGCTCCCCCTAAAGCGTTGTCGTACCCTCACCTGGAAACTAAACCGTCCTCGTCCCCTAACCCTAACCCCAGCCCGAACCCTAACCCTAACGCTTCCCCGAAGCCTGACCCTCACCCGTCCCCTAATCTTAACCCGTACGCTGACACTCACCCGCGCCCTCACATGTACGCTCCCCCTAAAGCGTTGTCGTACCCTCACCTGGACCCTAAACCGTCCCCGTCCCCTAACCCTAACCCTAGCCCGAACCCTAACCCTAACCCTTCCCCGAAGCCTGACCCCCACCCGTCCCCTAATCCTAACCCGTACGCTGACCTCAACCGCGCCCTCACACGTACACTCCCCCTAAAGCGTTGTCGTACCCTCACCTGGACCCTAAACCCTCCCCGTCCCCTAAGCCTAACCCTAGCCCGAACCCTAACCCTAACACTTCCCCGAAGCCTGACCCTCACCCGTCCCCTAATCCTAACCCGTACGCTGACACTCACCCGCGCCCTCACACATACGTTCCCCCTAAAGCGTTGTCGTACCCTCACCTGGACCCTAAGCCGTCCTCGTCCCCTAACCCTAACCCTAGCCCGAACCCTAACCCTAAGCCTTCCCCGAAGCCTGACCCTCACCCGTCCCCTAATCCTAACCCGTACGCTGACACTCACCTGCGCCCTCACACGTACGCTCCCCCTAAAGCGTTGTCGTACCCTCACCTGGACCCTAAACCGTCCCCGTCCCCTAAGCCTAACCCTAGCCCGAACCCTAACCCTAACCCTTCCCCGAAGCCTGACCCTCACCCGTCCCCTAATCCTAACCCGTACGCTGACACTCACCCGCGCCCTCACACGTAGGCTCCCCCTAAAGCGTTGTCGTACCCTCACCTGGACCCTAAACCGTCCCCGTCCCCTAACCCTAACCCTAGCCCGAACCCTAACCCTAACCCTTCCCCGAAGCCTGACCCTCACCCGTCCCCTAATCCTAACCCATACGCTGACACTCACCCGCGCCCTCACACGTACGCTCCCCCTAAAGCGTTTTCGTACCCTCACCTGGACCCTAAACCGTCCCCGTCCCCTATCCCTAACCCTAGCCCGAACCCTAACCCTAACCCTTCCCCGAAGCCTGACCCTCACCCATCCCCTAATCCTAACCCGTACGCTGACACTCACCCGCGCCCTCACACGTACGCACCCCCTAAAGCGTTGTCGTACCCTCACCTGGACCCTAAACCGTCCCCGTCCCCTAACCCTAACGCTAGCCTGAACCCTAACCCTAACACTTCCCCGAAGCCTGACCCTCACCCGTCCCCTAATCCTAACCCGTACGCTGACACTCACCCGCGCCCTCACACGTAGGCTCCCCCTAAAGCGTTGTCTTACCCTCACCTGGACCCTAAACCGTCCCCGTCCCCTAACCCTAACCCTAGCCCGAACCCTAACCCTAAACCTTCCCCGAAGCCTGACCCTCACCCGTCCCCTAATCCTAACCCGTACGCTGACACTGACCCACGCCCTCACACGTACGCTCCCCCTAAAGCGTTGTCGTACCTTCACCTGGACCCTAAACCGTCCCCGTCCCCTAACCCTAACCCTAGCCCGAACCCTAACCCTAACCCTTCCCCGAAGCCTGACCCTCACCCGTCCCCTAATCCTAACCCGTACGCTGACACTCACCCGCGCCTTCACACGTACGCTCCCCCTAAAGCGTTGTCGTACCCTCACCTGGACCCTAAACCGTCCCCGTCCCCTAACCCTAACCCTAGCCCGAACCCTAACCCTAACCCTTCCCCGAAGCCTGACCCTCACCCGTCCCCTAATCCTAACCCGTACGCTGACACTCACCCGCGCCCTCACACGTACGCTCCCCCTAAAGCGTTGTCGTACCCTCACCTGGACCCTAAACCGTCCCCGTCCCCTAACCCTAACCCTAGCCCGAACCCTAACCCTAACACTTCCCCGAAGCCTGACCGTCACCCGTCCCCTAATCGTAACTCGTATGCTGACACTCTCCCACGCCCTCACACATACTCTCCCCCTAAAGCGTTGTCGTACCCTCACCTGGACCCTAAACCGTCCCCTTCCCCTAACCCTATCCCTAGCCCGAACCCTAACCCTAACCCTTCCCCGAAGCCTGACCCTCACCCGTCCCCTAATCCTAACCCGTACGCTGACACTCACCCGCGCCCTCACACGTACGCTCCCCCTAAAGCGTTGTCGTACCCTCACCTGGACCCTAAACCGTCCCCGTCCCCTAACCCTAACCCTAGCCCGAACCCTAACCCTAACCCTTCCCCGAAGCCTGACCCTCACCCGTCCCCTAATCCTAACCCGTACGCTGACACTCACCCGCGCCCTCACACGTACGCTCCCCCTAAAGCGTTGTCGTACCCTCACCTGGACCCTAAACCGTCCCCGTTCCCTAACCCTAACCCTAGCCCGAACCCTAACCCTAACCCTTCCCCGAAGCCTGACCCTCACCCGTCCCCTAATCCTAACCCGTACGCTGACACTCACCCGCGCCCTCACACGTATGCTCCCCCTAAAGCGTTGTCTTATCTTCACCTGGACCCTAAACCGTCCCCGTCCCCTAACCCTAACCCTAGCCCGAACCCTAACCCTAACCCTTCCCCGAAGCCTGACCCTCACCCGTCCCCTAATCCTAACCCGTACGCTGACACTCACCCACGCCCTCACATGTACGCTCCCCCTAAAGCGTTGTCGTACCCTCACCTGGACCCTAAACCGTCCCCGTCCCCTAACCCTAACCCTAGCCCGAACCCTAACCCTAACCCTTCCCCGAAGCCTGACCCTCAGCCGTCCCCTAATCCTAACCCGTACGCTGACACTCACCCGCGCCCTAACACGTACGCTCCCCCTAAAGCGTTGTCGTACACTCACCTGGACCCTAAAGCGTCCCCGTCCCCTAACACTAACCCTAGCCCGAACCCTAGCCCTAACACTTCCCCGAAGCCTGACCCTCACCCGTCCCCTAATCCTAACCCGTACGCTGACACTAACACGCGCCCTCACACGTAGGCTCCCCCTAAAGCGTTGTCGTACCCTCACCTGGACCCTAAAGCGTCCCCGTCCCCTAACCCTAACCCTAGCCCGAACCCTAACCCTAACCCTTCCCCGAAGCCTGACCCTCACCCGTCCCCTAATCCTAACCCGTACGCTGACACTCACCCGCGCCCTCACACGTACGCTCCCCCTAAAGCGTTGTCGTACCCTCACCTGGACCCTAAACCGTCCCCGTCCCCTAACCCTAACCCTAGCCCGAATCCTAACCCTAACCCTTCCCCGAAGCCTGACCCTCACCCGTCCGCTAATCCTAACCCGTACGCTGACACTCACCCGCGCCCTCACATGTACGCTCCCCCTAAAGCGTTGTCTTACCCTCACCTGGACCCTAAACCGTCCCCGTCCCCTAACCCTAACCCTAGCCCGAACCCTAACCCTAACCCTTCCCCGAAGCCTGACCCTCACCCGTCCCCTAATCCTAATCCGTACGCTGACACTCACCCGCGCCCTCACACGTACGCTCCCCCTAAAGCGTTGTCGTACCCTCACCTGGACCCTAAACCGTCCCCGTCCCCTAAGCCTAACCCTAGCCCGAACCCTAACCCTAACCCTTCCCCGAAGCCTGACCCTCACCCGTCCCCTAATCCTAACCCGTACGCTGACACTCACCCGCGCCCTCACACGTACGCTCCCCCTAAAGCGTTGTCGTACCCTCACCTGGACCCTAAACCGTCCCCGTTCCCTAACCCTAACCCTAGCCCGAACCCTAACCCTAACCCTTCCCCGAAGCCTGACCCTCACCCGTCCCCTAATCCTAACCCGTACGCTGACACTCACCCGCGCCCTCACACGTATGCTCCCCCTAAAGCGTTGTCTTATCTTCACCTGGACCCTAAACCGTCCCCGTCCACTAACCCTAACCCTAGCCCGAACCCTAACCCTAACCCTTCCCCGAAGCCTGACCCTCAGCCGTCCCCTAATCCTAACCCGTACGCTGACACTCACCCACGCCCTCACATGTACGCTCCCCCTAAAGCGTTGTCGTACCCTCACCTGGACCCTAAACCGTCCCCGTCCCCTAACCCTAACCCTAGCCCGAACCCTAACCCTAACCCTTCCCCGAAGCCTGACCCTCAGCCGTCCCCTAATCCTAACCCGTACGCTGACACTCACCCGCGCCCTAACACGTACGCTCCCCCTAAAGCGTTGTCGTACACTCACCTGGACCCTAAAGCGTCCCCGTCCCCTAACACTAACCCTAGCCCGAACCCTAGCCCTAACCCTTCCCCGAAGCCTGACCCTCACCCGTCCCCTAATCCTAACCCGTACGCTGACACTAACACGCGCCCTCACACGTAGGCTCCCCCTAAAGCGTTGTCGTACCCTCACCTGGACCCTAAAGCGTCCCCGTCCCCTAACCCTAACCCTAGCCCGAACCCTAACCCTAACCCTTCCCCGAAGCCTGACCCTCACCCGTCCCCTAATCCTAACCCGTACGCTGACACTCACCCGCGCCCTCACACGTACGCTCCCCCTAAAGCGTTGTCGTACCCTCACCTGGACCCTAAACCGTCCCCGTCCCCTAACCCTAACCCTAGCCCGAATCCTAACCCTAACCCTTCCCCGAAGCCTGACCCTCACCCGTCCGCTAATCCTAACCCGTACGCTGACACTCACCCGCGCCCTCACATGTACGCTCCCCCTAAAGCGTTGTCTTACCCTCACCTGGACCCTAAACCGTCCCCGTCCCCTAACCCTAACCCTAGCCCGAACCCTAACCCTAACCCTTCCCCGAAGCCTGACCCTCACCCGTCCCCTAATCCTAATCCGTACGCTGACACTCACCCGCGCCCTCACACGTACGCTCCCCCTAAAGCGTTGTCGTACCCTCACCTGGACCCTAAACCGTCCCCGTCCCCTAAGCCTAACCCTAGCCCGAACCCTAACCCTAACCCTTCCCCGAAGCCTGACCCTCACCCGTCCCCTAATCCTAACCCGTACGCTGACACTAACACGCGCCCTCACACGTAGGCTCCCCCTAAAGCGTTGTCGTACCCTCACCTGGACCCTAAACCGTCCCCGTCCCCTAACCCTAACCCTAGCCCGAACCCTAACCCTAACCCTTCCCCGAAGCCTGACCCTCAGCCGTCCCCTAATCCTAACCCGTACGCTGACACTCACCCGCGCCCTAACACGTACGCTCCCCCTAAAGCGTTGTCGTACACTCACCTGGACCCTAAAGCGTCCCCGTCCCCTAACACTAACCCTAGCCCGAACCCTAGCCCTAACCCTTCCCCGAAGCCTGACCCTCACCCGTCCCCTAATCCTAACCCGTACGCTGACACTAACACGCGCCCTCACACGTAGGCTCCCCCTAAAGCGTTGTCGTACCCTCACCTGGACCCTAAAGCGTCCCCGTCCCCTAACCCTAACCCTAGCCCGAACCCTAACCCTAACACTTCCCCGAAGCCTGACCCTCACCCGTCCCCTAATCCTAACCCGTACGCTGACACTCACCCGCGCCCTCACACGTACGCTCCCCCTAAAGCGTTGTCGTACCCTCACCTGGACCCTAAACCGTCCCCGTCCCCTAACCCTAACCCTAGCCCGAATCCTAACCCTAACCCTTCCCCGAAGCCTGACCCTCACCCGTCCGCTAATCCTAACCCGTACGCTGACACTCACCCGCGCCCTCACATGTACGCTCCCCCTAAAGCGTTGTCTTACCCTCACCTGGACCCTAAACCGTCCCCGTCCCCTAACCCTAACCCTAGCCCGAACCCTAACCCTAACCCTTCCCCGAAGCCTGACCCTCACCCGTCCCCTAATCCTAATCCATACGCTGACACTCACCCGCGCCCTCACACGTACGCTCCCCCTAAAGCGTTGTCGTACCCTCACCTGGACCCTAAACAGTCCCCGTCCCCTAAGCCTAACCCTAGCCCGAACCCTAACCCTAACCCTTCCCCGAAGCCTGACCCTCACCCGTCCCCTAATCCTAACCCGTACGCTGACACTCACCCGCGCCCTCACACGTACGCTCCCCCTAAAGCGTTGTCGTACCCTCACCTGGACCCTAAACCGTCCCCGTCCCCTAACCCTAACCCTAGCCCGAACCCTAACCCTAACCCTTCCCCGAAGCCTGACCCTCACCCGTCCCCTAATCCTAACCCGTACGCTGACACTCACCCCCGCCCTCACACGTACGCTCCCCCTAAAGCGTTGTCGTACCCTCACCTGGACCCTAAACCGTCCCCGTCCCCTAACACTAACCCTAGCCCGAACCCTAACCCTAACCCTTCCCCGAAGCCTGACCCTCACCCGTCCCCTAATCCTAACCCGTACGCTGACACTCACCCGCGCCCTCACACCAAGGCTCCCCCTAAAGTGTTGTCGTACCCTCACCTGGACGCTAAACCGTCCCCGTCCCCTAACCCTAACCCTAGCCCGAACCCTAACCCTAACCCTTCCCCGAAGCCTGACCCTCACCCGTCCGCTAATCCTAACCCGTACGCTGACACTCACCCGCGCCCTCACACGTACGCTCCCCCTAAAGCGTTGTCGTACCCTCACCTGGACCCTAAACCGTCCCTGTCCCCTAAGCCTAACCCTAGCCCGAACCCTAACCCTAACCCTTCCCCGAAGCCTGACCCTCACCCGTCCCCTAATCCTAACCCGTACGCTGACACTCACCCACGCCCTCACACGTACGCTCCCCCTAAAGCGTTGTCGTACCCTCACCTGGACCCTAAGCCGTCCCCATCCCCTAACCCTAACCCTAGCCCGAACCCTAACCCTAACCCTTCCCAGAAGCCTGACCCTCACCCGTCCCCTAATCCTAAACCAGACGCTGACACTCACCCGCGCCCTCACACGTACGCTCCCCCTAAAGCGTTGTCGTACCCTCACCTGGACCCTAAACCGTCCCCGTCCCTTAACCCTAACCCTAGCCCGAACCCTAACCCTAACCCTTCCCCGAAGCCTGACCCTCACCCGTCCCCTAATCCTAACCCGTACGCTGACACTCACCCGCGCCCTCACACGTACGCTCCCCCTAAAGCGTTGTCGTACCCTCACCTGGACCCTAAACCGTCCCCGTCCCCTAACCCTAACCCTAGCCCGAACCCTAACCCTAACACTTCCCCGAAGCCTGACCCTCACCCGTCCCCTAATCCTAACTCGTATGCTGACACTCTCCCACGCCCTCACACATACTCTCCCCCTAAAGCGTTGTCGTACCCTCACCTGGACCCTAAACCGTCCCCGTCCCCTAACCCTAACCCTAGCCCGAACCCTAACCCTAACCCTTCCCCGAAGCCTGACCCTCACCCGTCCCCTAATCCTAACCCGTACGCTGACACTCACCCGCGCCCTCACACGTACGCTCCCCCTAAAGCGTTGTCGTACCCTCACCTGGACCCTAAACCGTCCCCGTCCCCTAACCCTAACCCTAGCCCGAACCCTAACCCTAACCCTTCCCCGAAGCCTGACACTCACCCGTCCCCTAATCCTAACCCGTACGCTGACACTCACCCGCGCCCTAACACGTACGCTCCCCCTAAAGCGTTGTCGTACACTCACCTGGACCCTAAAGCGTCCCCGTCCCCTAACACTAACCCTAGCCCGAACCCTAGCCCTAACCCTTCCCCGAAGCCTGACCCTCACCCGTCCCCTAATCCTAACCCGTACGCTGACACTAACACGCGCCCTCACACGTAGGCTCCCCCTAAAGCGTTGTCGTACCCTCACCTGGACCCTAAAGCGTCCCCGTCCCCTAACCCTAACCCTAGCCCGAACCCTAACCCTAACCCTTCCCCGAAGCCTGACCCTCACCTGTCCCCTAATCCTAACCCGTACGCTGACACTCACCCGCGCCCTCACACGTACGCTCCCCCTAAAGCGTTGTCGTACCCTCACCTGGACCCTAAACCGTCCCCGTCCCCTAACCCTAACCCTAGCCCGAATCCTAACCCTAACCCTTCCCCGAAGCCTGACCCTCACCCGTCCGCTAATCCTAACCCGTACGCTGACACTCACCCGCGCCCTCACATGTACGCTGCCCCTAAAGCGTTGTCTTACCCTCACCTGGACCCTAAACCGTCCCCGTCCCCTAACCCTAACCCTAGCCCGAACCCTAACCCTAACCCTTCCCCGAAGCCTGACCCTCACCCGTCCCCTAATCCTAACCCGTACGCTGACACTCACCCGCGCCCTCACACGTAGGCTCCCCCTAAAGCGTTGTCGTACCCTCACCTGGACCCTAAACCGTCCCCGTCCCCTAACCCTAACCCTAGCCCGAACCCTAACCCTAACCCTTCCCTGAAGCCTGACCCTCACCCGTCCCCTAATCCTAACCCGTACGCTGACACTCACCCGCGCCCTCACACGTACGCTCCCCCTAAAGCGTTGTCGTACCCTCACCTGGACCCTAAACCGTCCCCGTCCCCTATCCCTAACCCTAGCCCGAACCCTAACCCTAACCCTTCCCCGAAGCCTGACCCTCACCCGTCCCCTAATCCTAACCCGTACGCTGACACTCACCCGCGCCCTCACATGTACGCTCCCCCTAAAGCGTTGTCGTACCCTCACCTGGACCCTAAACCGTCCCCGTCCCCTAACCCTAACCCTAGCCCGAACCCTAACCCTAACCCTTCCCCGAAGCCTGACCCTCACCCGTCCCCTAATACTAACCCGTACGCTGACACTCACCCGCGCCCTCACACGTACGCTCCCCCTAAAGCGTTGTCGTACCCTCACCTGGACCCTAAACCGTCCCCGTCCCCTAACCCTAACCCTAGCCCGAACCCTAACCCTAACCCTTCCCCGAAGCCTGACACTCACCCGTCCCCTAATCCTAACCCGTACGCTGACACTCACCCGCGCCCTCACACGTACGCTCCCCCTGAAGCGTTGTCGTACCCTCACCTGGACCCTAAACCGTCCCCGTCCCCTAACCCTAACCCTAGCCCGAACCCTAACCCTAACCCTTCCCCGAAGCCTGACCCTCACCCGTCCCCTAATACTAACCCGTACGCTGACACTCACCCGCGCCCTCACACGTACGCTCCCCCTAAAGCGTTGTCGTACCCTCACCTGGACCCTAAACCGTCCCCGTCCCCTAACCCTAACCCTAGCCCGAACCCTAACCCTAACCCTTCCCCGAAGCCTGATCCTCACCCGTCCCCTAATCCTAACCCGTACGCTGACACTCACCCGCGCCCTCACACGTACGCTCCCCCTAAAGCGTTGTCGTACCCTCACCTGGACCCTAAAGCGTCCCCGTCCCCTAACCATAACCCTAGCCCGAACCCTAACCCTAACGCTTCCCCGAAGCCTGACCCTCACCCGTCCCCTAATCCTAACCCGTACGCTGACACTCACCCGCGCCCTCACACGTAGGCTCCCCCTAAAGCGTTGTCTTACCCTCACCTGGACCCTAAACCGTCCCCGTCCCCTAACCCTAACCCTAGCCCGAACCCTAACCCTAACACTTCCCCGAAGCCTGACCCTCACCCGTCCACAATCCTAACCCGTACGCTGACACTCACCCGCGCCCTCACACGTACGCTCCCCCTAAAGCGTTGTCGTACCCTCACCTGGATCCTAAACCGTCCCCGTCCCCTAACCCTAACCCTAGTCCGAACCCTAACCCTAACCCTTCCCCGAAGCCTGACCCTCAGCTGTCCCCTAATCCTAACCCGTACGCTGACACTCACCCGCACCCTCACCCGTACGCTCCCCCTAAAGCGTTGTCGTACCCTCACCTGGACCCTAAACCGTCCCCGTCCCCTAACCCTAGCCGGAACCCTAACCCTAACCCTTCCCCGAAGCCTGACCCTCACCCGTCCCCTAATCCTAACCCGTACGCTGACACTCACCCGCGCCCTCACACGTACGCTCCCCCTAAAGCGTTGTCGTACCCTCACCTGGACCCTAAACCGTCCCCGTTCCCTAACCCTAACCCTAGCCCGAACCCTAACCCTAACCCTTCCCCGAAGCCTGACCCTCACCCGTCCCCTAATCCTAACCCGTACGCTGACACTCACCCGCGCCCTCACACGTACGCTCCCCCTAAAGCGTTGTCTTATCCTCACATGGACCCTAAACCGTCCGCGTCCACTAACCCTAACCCTAGCCCGAACCCTAACCCTAACCCTTCCCCGAAGCCTGACCCTCACCCATCCCCTAATCCTAACCCGTACGCTGACACTCACCCACGCCCTCACACGTACGCTCCCCCTAAAGCGTTGTCGTACCCTCACCTGGACCCTAAACCGTCCCCGTCCCCTAACCCTAACCCTAGCCCGAACCCTAACCCTAACCATTCCCCGAAGCCTGACCCTCAGCCGTCCCCTAATCCTAACCGGTACGCTGACACTCACCCGCGCCCTCACACGTACGCTCCCCCTAAAGCGTTGTCGTACCCTCACCTGGACCCTAAAGCGTCCCCGTCCCCTAACCCTAACCCTAGCCCGAACCCTAACCCTAACCCTTCCCCGAAGCCTGACCCTCACCCGTCCCCTAATCCTAACCCGTACGCTGACACTAACACACGCCCTCACACGTAGGCTCCCCCTAAAGCGTTGTCGTACCCTCACCTGGACCCTAAAGCGTCCCCGTCCCCTAACCCTAACCCTAGCCCGAACCCTAACCCTAACCCTTCCCCGAAGCCTGACCCTCACCCGTCCCCTAATCCTAACCCGTACGCTGACACTCACCCGCGCCCTCACACGTACGCTCCCCCTAAAGCGTTGTCGTACCCTCACCTGGACCCTAAACCATCCCCGTCCCCTAACCCTAACCCTAGCCCGAATCCTAACCCTAACCCTTCCCGGAAGCCTGACCCTCACCCGTCCGCTAATCCTAACCCGTACGCTGACACTCACCCGCGCCCTCACATGTACGCTCCCCCTAAAGCGTTGTCTTACCCTCACCTGGACCCTAATCCGTCCCCGTCCCCTAACCCTAACCCTAGCCCGAACCCTAACCCTAAACCTTCCCCGAAGCCTGACCCTCACCCGTCCCCTAATCCTAACCCGTACGCTGACACTCACCCACGCCCTCACACGTAGGCTCCCCCTAAAGCGTTGTCGTACCCTCACCTGGACCCTAAACCGTCCCCGTCCCCTAACCCTAACCCTAGCCCGAACCCTAACCCTAACCCTTCCCCGAAGCCTGACCCTCACCCGTCCCCTAATCCTAACCCGTACGCTGACACTCACCCGCGCCCTCACACGTACGCTCCCCCTAAAGCGTTGTCGTACCCTCACCTGGACCCTAAACCGTCCCCGTCCCCTATCCCTAACCCTAGCCCGAACCCTAACCCTAACCCTTCCCCGAAGCCTGACCCTCACCCGTCCCCTAATCCTAACCCGTACGCTGACACTCACCCGCGCCCTCACACGTACGCTCCCCCTAAAGCGTTGTCGTACCCTCACCTGGACCCTAAACCGTCCCCGTCCCCTAACCCTAACCCTAGCCCGAATCCTAACCGTAACCCTTCCCCGAAGCCTGACCCTCACCCGTCCGCTAATCCTAACCCGTACGCTGACACTCACCCGCGCCCTCACATGTACGCTCCCCCTAAAGCGTTGTCTTACCCTCACCTGGACCCTAAACCGTCCCCGTCCCCTAACCCTAACCCTAGCCCGAACCCTAACCCTAAACCTTCCCCGAAGCCTGACCCTCACCCGTCCCCTAATCCTAACCCGTACGCTGACACTCACCCGCGCCCTCACACGTACGCTCCCCCTAAAGCGTTGTCGTACCCTCACCTGGACCCTAAACCGTCCCCGTCCCCTAACCCTAACCCTAGCCCGAATCCTAACCCTAACCCTTCCCCGAAGCCTGACCCTCACCCGTCCGCTAATCCTAACCCGTACGCTGACACTCACCCGCGCCCTCACACGTACGCTCCCCCTAAAGCGTTGTCTTACCCTCACCTGGACCCTAAACCGTCCCCATCCCCTAACCCTAACCCTAGCCGGAACCCTAACCCTAAACCTTCCCCGAAGCCTGACCCTCACCCGTCCCCTAATCCTAACCCGTACGCTGACACTCACCCGCGCCCTCACACGTAGGCTCCCCCTAAAGCGTTGTCGTACCCTCACCTGGACCCTAAACCGTCCCCGTCCCCTAACCCTAACCCTAGCCCGAACCCTAACCCTAACCCTTCCCCGAAGCCTGACCCTCACCCATCCCCTAATCCTAACCCGTACGCTGACACTCACCCGCGCCCTCACACGTACGCTCCCCCTAAAGCGTTGTCGTACCCTCACCTGGACCCTAAACCGTCCCCGTCCCCTATCCCTAACCCTAGCCCGAACCCTAACCCTAACCCTTCCCCGAAGCCTGACCCTCACCCGTCCCCTAATCCTAACCCGTACGCTGACACTCACCCGCGCCCTCACACGTACGCACCCCCTAAAGCGTTGTCGTACCCTCACCTGGACCCTAAACCGTCCCCGTCCCCTAACCCTAACCCTAGCCTGAACCCTAACCCTAACACTTCCCCGAAGCCTGACCCTCAGCCGTCCCCTAATCCTAACCCGTACGCTGACACTCACCCGCGCCCTCACACGTACGCCCCCCCTAAAGCGTTGTCGTACCCTCACCTGGACCCTAAACCGTCCCCGTCCCCTAACCCTAACCCTAGCCCGAACCCTAACCCTAACACTTCCCCGAAGCCTGACCCTCACCCGTCCCCTAATCCTAACCCGTACGCTGACACTCACCCGCGCCCTCACACGTACGCTCCCCCTAAAGCGTTGTCGTACCCTCACCTGGACCCTAAACCGTCCCCGTCCCCTAACCCTAACCCTAGCCCGAACCCTAACCCTAACCCTTCCCCGAAGCCTGACCCTCACCCGTCCCCTAATCCTAACCCGTACGCTGACACTCACCCGCGCCCTCACACGTACGCTCCCCCTAAAGCGTTGTCGTACCCTCACCTGGACCCTAAACCGTCCCCGTCCCCTAAGCCTAACCCTAGCCCGAACCCTAACCCTAACCCTTCCCCGAAGCCTGACCCTCACCCTTCCCCTAATCCTAACCCGTACGCTGACACTCACCCGCGCCCTCACACGTACGCTCCCCCTAAAGCGTTGTCGTACCCTCACCTGGACCCTAAACCGTCCCCGTCCCCTAACCCTAACCCTAGCCCGAACCCTAACCCTAACCCTTCCCCGAAGCCTGACCCTCACCCATCCCCTAATCCTAACCCGTACGCTGACACTCACCCGCGCCCTCACACGTACGCTCCCCCTAAAGCGTTGTCGTACCCTCACCTGGACCCTAAACCGTCCCCGTCCCCTAACCCTAACCCTAGCCCGAACCCTAACCCTAACCCTTCCCCGAAGCCTGACCCTCACCCGTCCCCTAATCCTAACCCGTACGCTGACACTCAACCGCGCCCTCACACGTACGCTCCCCCTAAAGCGTTGTCGTACCCTCACCTGGACCCTAAACCGTCCCCGTCCCCTAAGCCTAACCCTAGCCCGAACCCTAACCCTAACCCTTCCCCGAAGCCTGACACACACCCGTCCCCTAATCCTAACCCGTACGCTGACACTCACCCGCGCCCTCACACGTACGCTCCCCCTAAAGCGTTGTCGTACCCTCACCTGGACCCTAAACCGTCCCCGTCCCCTAACCCTAACCCTAGCCCGAACCCTAACCCTAACCCTTCCCCGAAGCCTGACCCTCACCCGTCACCTAATCCTAACCCGTACGCTGACACTCACCCGCGCCCTCACACGAACGCTCCCCCTAAAGCGTTGTCGTACCCTCACCTGGACCCTAAACCGTCCCCGTCCCCTAACCCTAACCCTACCCCGAACCCTAACCCTAACCCTTCCCCGAAGCCTGACCATCTCCCGTCCCCTAATCCTAACCCGTACGCTGACACTCACCCGCGCCCTCACACGTAGGCTCCCCCTAAAGCGTTGTCTTACCCTCACCTGTACCCTAAACCGTCCCCGTCCCCTAACCCTAACCCTAGCCCGAACCCTAACCCTAACCCTTCCCCGAAGCCTGACCATCTCCCGTCCCCTAATCCTAACCCGTACGCTGACACTCACCCACGCCCTCACACGTACGCTCCCCCTAAAGCGTTGTCGTACCCTCACCTGGACCCAAAACCGTCCCCGTCCCCTAACCCTAACCCTAGCCCGAACCCTAACCCTAACCCTTCCCCGAAGCCTGACCCTCACCCGTCCCCTAATCCTAACCCGTAAGCTGACACACACCTGCGCCCTCACACGTACGCTCCCCCTAAAGCGTTGTCGTACCCTCACATGGACCCTATACCGTCCCCGTCCCCTAACCCTAACCCTAGCCCGAACCCTAACCCTAACCCTTCCCCGAAGCCTGACCCTCACCCGTCCCCTAATCCTAACCCGTACGCTGACACTCACCCGCGCCCTCACACGTTCGCTCCCCCTAAAGCGTTGTCGTACGCTCACCTGGACCCTAAACCGTCCCCGTCCCCTAACCCTAACACTAGCCCGAACCCTAACCCTAACCCTTCCCCGAAGCCTGACCCTCACCCGTCCCCTAATCCTAACCCGTACGCTGACACTCACCCACGCCCTCACACGTACGCTCCCCCTAAAGCGTTGTCGTACCCTCACCTGGACCCTAAACCGTCCCCGTCCCCTAACCCTAACCCTAGCCCGAACCCTAACCCTAAACCTTCCCCGAAGCCTGACCCTCAGCCGTCCCCTAATCCTAACCCGTACGCTGACACTCACCCGCGCCCTCACACGTACGCTCCCCCTAAAGCGTTGTCGTACCCTCACCTGGACCCTAAACCGTCCCCGTCCCCTAACCCTAACCCTAGCCCGAACCCTAACCCTAACCCTTCCCCGAAGCCTGACCCTCACCCGTCCCCTAATCCTAACCCGTACGCTGACACTCACCCGCGCCCTCACACGTACGCTCCCCCTAAAGCGTTGTCGTACCCTCACCTGGACCCTAAACCATCCCCGTCCCCTAACCCTAACCCTAACCCTAGCCCGAACCCTAACCCTAACCCTTCCCCGAAGCCTGACCCTCAGCCGTCCCCTAATCCTAACCCGTATGCTGACACTCACCCGCACCCTCACACGTACGCTCCCCCTAAAGCGTTGTCGTACCCTCACCTGGACCCTAAACCGTCCCCGTCCCCTAACCCTAACCCTAGCCCGAACCCTAACCCTAACCCTTCCCCGAAGCCTGACCCTCAGCCGTCCCCTAATCCTAACCCGTACGCTGACACTCACCCGCGCCCTCACACGTACGCCCCCCCTAAAGCGTTGTCGTACCCTCACCTGGACCCTAAACCGTCCCCGTCCCCTAACCCTAACCCTAGCCCGAACCCTAACCCTAACACTTCCCCGAAGCCTGACCCTCACCCGTCCCCTAATCCTAACCCGTACGCTGACACTCACCCGCGCCCTCACACGTACGCTCCCCCTAAAGCGTTGTCGTACCCTCACCTGGACCCTAAACCGTCCCCGTCCCCTAACCCTAACCCTAGCCCGAACCCTAACCCTAACCCTTCCCCGAAGCCTGACCCTCACCCGTCCCCTAATCCTAACCCGTACGCTGACACTCACCCGCGCCCTCACACGTACGCTCCCCCTAAAGCGTTGTCGTACCCTCACCTGGACCCTAAACCGTCCCCGTCCCCTAAGCCTAACCCTAGCCCGAACCCTAACCCTAACCCTTCCCCGAAGCCTGACCCTCACCCTTCCCCTAATCCTAACCCGTACGCTGACACTCACCCGCGCCCTCACACGTACGCTCCCCCTAAAGCGTTGTCGTACCCTCACCTGGACCCTAAACCGTCCCCGTCCCCTAACCCTAACCCTAGCCCGAACCCTAACCCTAACCCTTCCCCGAAGCCTGACCCTCACCCATCCCCTAATCCTAACCCGTACGCTGACACTCACCCGCGCCCTCACACGTACGCTCCCCCTAAAGCGTTGTCGTACCCTCACCTGGACCCTAAACCGTCCCCGTCCCCTAACCCTAACCCTAGCCCGAACCCTAACCCTAACCCTTCCCCGAAGCCTGACCCTCACCCGTCCCCTAATCCTAACCCGTACGCTGACACTCAACCGCGCCCTCACACGTACGCTCCCCCTAAAGCGTTGTCGTACCCTCACCTGGACCCTAAACCGTCCCCGTCCCCTAAGCCTAACCCTAGCCCGAACCCTAACCCTAACCCTTCCCCGAAGCCTGACACACACCCGTCCCCTAATCCTAACCCGTACGCTGACACTCACCCGCGCCCTCACACGTACGCTCCCCCTAAAGCGTTGTCGTACCCTCACCTGGACCCTAAACCGTCCCCGTCCCCTAACCCTAACCCTAGCCCGAACCCTAACCCTAACCCTTCCCCGAAGCCTGACCCTCACCCGTCACCTAATCCTAACCCGTACGCTGACACTCACCCGCGCCCTCACACGAACGCTCCCCCTAAAGCGTTGTCGTACCCTCACCTGGACCCTAAACCGTCCCCGTCCCCTAACCCTAACCCTACCCCGAACCCTAACCCTAACCCTTCCCCGAAGCCTGACCATCTCCCGTCCCCTAATCCTAACCCGTACGCTGACACTCACCCGCGCCCTCACACGTAGGCTCCCCCTAAAGCGTTGTCTTACCCTCACCTGTACCCTAAACCGTCCCCGTCCCCTAACCCTAACCCTAGCCCGAACCCTAACCCTAACCCTTCCCCGAAGCCTGACCATCTCCCGTCCCCTAATCCTAACCCGTACGCTGACACTCACCCACGCCCTCACACGTACGCTCCCCCTAAAGCGTTGTCGTACCCTCACCTGGACCCAAAACCGTCCCCGTCCCCTAACCCTAACCCTAGCCCGAACCCTAACCCTAACCCTTCCCCGAAGCCTGACCCTCACCCGTCCCCTAATCCTAACCCGTAAGCTGACACACACCTGCGCCCTCACACGTACGCTCCCCCTAAAGCGTTGTCGTACCCTCACATGGACCCTATACCGTCCCCGTCCCCTAACCCTAACCCTAGCCCGAACCCTAACCCTAACCCTTCCCCGAAGCCTGACCCTCACCCGTCCCCTAATCCTAACCCGTACGCTGACACTCACCCGCGCCCTCACACGTTCGCTCCCCCTAAAGCGTTGTCGTACGCTCACCTGGACCCTAAACCGTCCCCGTCCCCTTACCCTAACACTAGCCCGAACCCTAACCCTAACCCTTCCCCGAAGCCTGACCCTCACCCGTCCCCTAATCCTAACCCGTACGCTGACACTCACCCACGCCCTCACACGTACGCTCCCCCTAAAGCGTTGTCGTACCCTCACCTGGACCCTAAACCGTCCCCGTCCCCTAAGCCTAACCCTAGCCCGAACCCTAAACCTAACCCTTCCCCGAAGCCTGACCCTCACCCGTCCCCTAATCCTAACCCGTACGCTGACACTCACCCGCGCCCTCACACGTACGCTCCCCCTAAAGCCTTGTCGTACCCTCACCTGGACCCTAAAGCGTCCCCGTCCCCTAACCCTAACCCTAGCCCGAACCCTAACCCTAACCCTTCCCCGAAGCCTGACCCTCACCCGTCCCCTAATCCTAACCCGTACGCTGACACTCACCCGCGCCCTCACACGTACGCTCCCCCTAAAGCGTTGTCGTACCCTCACCTGGACCCTAAACCGTCCCCGTCCCCTAAGCATAACCCTAGCCCGAACCCTAACCCTAACCCTTCCCTGAAGCCTGACCCTCACCCGTCCCCTAATCCTAACCCGTACGCTGACACTCACCCGCGCCCTCACACGTACGCTCCCCCTAAAGCGTTGTCGTACCCTCACCTGGACCCTAAACCGTCCCCGTCCCCTAACCCTAACCCTAGCCCGAACCCTAACCCTAACCCTTCCCCGAAGCCTGACCCTCACCCGTCCCCTAATCCTAACCCGTAGGCTGACACTCACCCGCGCCCTCACACGTACGCTCCCCCTAAAGCGTTGTCGTACCCTCACCTGGACCCTAAACGGTCCCCATCCCCTAACCCTAACCCTAGCCCGAACCGTAACCCTAACCCTTCCCCGAAGCCTGACCATCTCCCGTCCCCTAATCCTAACCCGTACGCTGACACTCACCCGCGCCCTCACACGTAGGCTCCCCCTAAAGCGTTGTCTTACCCTCACCTGGACCCTAAACCGTCCCCGTCCGCTAACCCTAACCCTAGACCGAACCCTAACCCTAACCCTTCCCCGAAGCCTGACCCTCACCCGTCCCCTAATCCTAACCCGTACGCTGACACTCACCCACGCCCTCACACGTACGCTCCCCCTAAAGCGTTGTCGTACCCTCACCTGGACCCTAAACCGTCCCCGTCCCCTAACCCTAACCCTAGCCCGAACCCTAACCCTAACCCTTCCCCGAAGCCTGACCCTCACCCGTCCCCTAATCCTAACCCGTACGCTGACACTCACCCGCGCCCTCACACGTACGCTCCCCCTAAAGCGTTGTCTTACCCTCACCTGGACCCTAAACCGTCCCCGTCCCCTAACCCTAATCCTAGCCCGAACCCTAACCCTAACCCTTCCCCGAAGCCTGACCCTCACCCGTCCCCTAATCCTAACCCGTACGCTGACACTCACCCGCGCCCTCACACGTACGCTCCCCCTAAAGCGTTGTCGTACCCTCACCTGGACCCTAAACCGTCCCCGTCCCCTAAGCCTAACCCTAGCACGAACCCTAACCCTAACACTTCCCCGAAGCCTGACCCTCACCCGTCCCCTAATCCTAACCCGTACGCTGACACTCACCCGCGCCCTCACACGTACGCTCCCCCTAAAGCGTTGTCGTACCCTCACCTGGACCCTAAACCGTCCCCGTCCCCTAACCCTAACCCTAGCCCGAACCCTAACCCTAACACTTCCCCGAAGCCTGACCCTCACCCGTCCCCTAATCCTAACCCGTACGCTGACACTCACCCGCGCCCTCACACGTACGCTCCCTCTAAAGCGTTGTCGTACCCTCACCTGGACCCTAAACCGTCCCCGTCCCCTAACCCTAACCCTAACCCTTCCCCGAAGCCTGACCATCTCCCGTCCCCTAATCCTAACCCGTACGCTGACACTCACCCGTGCCCTCACACGTAGGCTCCCCCTAAAGCATTGTCTTACCCTCACCTGGACCCTAAACCGTCCCCGTCCCCTAACCCTAACCCTAGCCCGAACCCTAAACCTAACACTTCCCCGAAGCCTGACCCTCAGCCGTCTCCTAATCCTAACCCGTACGCTGACACTCACCCACGCCCTCAGACGTAGGCTCCCCCTAAAGCGTTGTCGTACCCTCACCTGGACCCTAAACCGTCCCCGTCCCCTAACCCTAACCCTAGCCCGAACCCTAACCCTAACCCTTCCCCGAAGCCTGACCCTCACCCGTCCCCTAATCCTAACCCGTAGGCTGACACTCACCCGCGCCCTCACACGTACGCTCCCCCTAAAGCGTTGTCGTACCCTCACCTGGACCCTAAACCGTCCCCATCCCCTAACCCTAACCCTAGCCCGAACCGTAACCCTAACCCTTCCCCGAAGCCTGACCATCTCCCGTCCCCTAATCCTAACCCGTACGCTGACACTCACCCGCGCCCTCACACGTACGCTCCCCCTAAAGCGTTGTCGTACCCTCACCTGGACCCTAAACCGTCCCCGTCCCCTAACTCTAACCCTAGCCCGAACCCTAACCCTAACACTTCCCCGAAGCCTGACCCTCACCCGTCCCCTAATCCTAACCGTACGCTGACACTCACCCGCGCCCTCACATGTACGCTCCCCCTAAAGCGTTGTCGTACCCTCACCTGGACCCTAAACCGTCCCCGTCCCCTAAGCCTAACCCTAGCCCGAACCCTAACCCTAACCCTTCCCCGAAGCCTGACCCTCACCCGTCCCCTAATCCTAACCCGTACGCTGACACTCACCCGCGCCCTCACACGTACGCTCCCCCTAAAGCGTTGTCGTACCCTCACCTGGACCCTAAACCGTCCCCGTCCCCTAACCCTAACCCTAGCCCGAACCCTAACCCTAACCCTTCCCCGAAGCCTGACCCTCACCCGTCCCCTAATCCTAACCCGTACGCTGACACTCACCCGCGCCCTCACACGTACGCTCCCCCTAAAGCGTTGTCGTACCCTCACCTGGACCCTAAAGCGTCCCCGTCCCCTAACCCTAACCCTAGCCCGAACCCTAACCCTAACCCTTCCCCGAAGCCTGACCCTCACCCGTCCCCTAATCCTAACCCGTACGCTGACACTCACCCGCGCCCTCACACGTACGCTCCCGCTAAAGCGTTGTCGTACCCTCACCTGGACCCTAAACCGTCCCCGTCCCCTAAGCCTAACCCTATCCCGAACCCTAACCCTAACCCTTCCCCGAAGCCTGACCTTCACCCGTCCCCTAATCCTAACCCGTAGGCTGACACTCACCCGCCCCCTCACACGTACGCTCCCCCTAAAGCGTTGTCGTACCCTCACCTGGACCCTAAACGGTCCCCATCCCCTAACCCTAACCCTAGCCCGAACCGTAACCCTAACCCTTCCCCGAAGCCTGACCATCTCCCGTCCCCTAATCCTAACCCGTACGCTGACACTCACCCGCGCCCTCACACGTAGGCTCCCCCTAAAGCGTTGTCTTACCCTCACCTGGACCCTAAACCGTCCCCGTCCGCTAACCCTAACCCTAGCCCGAACCCTAACCCTAACCCTTCCCCGAAGCCTGACCCTCACCCGTCCCCTAATCCTAACCCGTACGCTGACACTCACCCACGCCCTCACACGTACGCTCCCCCTAAAGCGTTGTCGTACCCTCACCTGGACCCTAAACCGTCCCCGTCCCCTAACCCTAACCCTAGCCCGAACCCTAACCCTAACCCTTCCCCGAAGCCTGACCCTCACCCGTCCCCTAATCCTAACCCGTACGCTGACACTCACCCGCGCCCTCACACGTACGCTCCCCCTAAAGCGTTGTCTTACCCTCACCTGGACCCTAAACCGTCCCCGTCCCCTAACCCTAATCCTAGCCCGAACCCTAACCCTAACCCTTCCCCGAAGCCTGACCCTCACCCGTCCCCTAATCCTAACCCGTACGCTGACACTCACCCCCGCCCTCACACGTACGCTCCCCCTAAAGCGTTGTCGTACCCTCACCTGGACCCTAAACCGTCCCCGTCCCCTAAGCCTAACCCTAGCACGAACCCTAACCCTAACACTTCCCCGAAGCCTGACCCTCACCCGTCCCCTAATCCTAACCCGTACGCTGACACTCACCCGCGCCCTCACACGTACGCTCCCCCTAAAGCGTTGTCGTACCCTCACCTGGACCCTAAATCGTCCCCGTCCCCTAACCCTAACCCTAGCCCGAACCCTAACCCTAACACTTCCCCGAAGCCTGACCCTCACCCGTCCCCTAATCCTAACCCGTACGCTGACACTCACCCGCGCCCTCACACGTACGCTCCCTCTAAAGCGTTGTCGTACCCTCACCTGGACCCTAAACCGTCCCCGTCCCCTAACCCTAACCCTAACCCTTCCCCGAAGCCTGACCATCTCCCGTCCCCTAATCCTAACCCGTACGCTGACACTCACCCGTGCCCTCACACGTAGGCTCCCCCTAAAGCATTGTCTTACCCTCACCTGGACCCTAAACCGTCCCCGTCCCCTAACCCTAACCCTAGCCCGAACCCTAAACCTAACACTTCCCCGAAGCCTGACCCTCAGCCGTCTCCTAATCCTAACCCGTACGCTGACACTCACCCACGCCCTCACACGTAGGCTCCCCCTAAAGCGTTGTCGTACCCTCACCTGGACCCTAAACCGTCCCCGTCCCCTAACCCTAACCCTAGCCCGAACCCTAACCCTAACCCTTCCCCGAAGCCTGACCCTCACCCGTCCCCTAATCCTAACCCGTAGGCTGACACTCACCCGCGCCCTCACACGTACGCTCCCCCTAAAGCGTTGTCGTACCCTCACCTGGACCCTAAACCGTCCCCATCCCCTAACCCTAACCCTAGCCCGAACCGTAACCCTAACCCTTCCCCGAAGCCTGACCATCTCCCGTCCCCTAATCCTAACCCGTACGCTGACACTCACCCGCGCCCTCACACGTAGGCTCCCCCTAAAGCGTTGTCTTACCCTCACCTGGACCCTAAACCGTCCCCGTCCGCTAACCCTAACCCTAGCCCGAACCCTAACCCTAACCCTTCCCCGAAGCCTGACCCTCACCCGTCCCCTAATCCTAACCCGTACGCTGACACTCACCCACGCCCTCACACGTACGCTCCCCCTAAAGCGTTGTCGTACCCTCACCTGGACCCTAAACCGTCCCCGTCCCCTAACCCTAACCCTAGCCCGAATCCTAACCCTAACCCTTCCCCGAAGCCTGACCCTCACCCGTCCCCTAATCCTAACCCGTACGCTGACACTCACCCGCGCCCTCACACGTACGCTCCCCCTAAAGCGTTGTCGTACCCTCACCTGGACCCTAAACCGTCCCCGTCCCCTAACCCTAACCCTAGCCCGAACCCTAACCCTAACCCTTCCCCGAAGCCTGACCCTCACCCGTCCCCTAATCCTAACCCGTACGCTGACACTCACCCGCGCCCTCACACGTACGCTCCCCCTAAAGCGTTGTCTTACCCTCACCTGGACCCTAAACCGTCCCCGTCCCCTAACCCTAACCCTAGCCCGAACCCTAACCCTAACCCTTCCCCGAAGCCTGACCCTCACCCGTCCCCTAATCCTAAACCGTACGCTGACACTCACCCACGCCATCACACGTACGCTCCCCCTAAAGCGTTGTCGTACCCTCACCTGGACCCTAAAGCGTCCCCGTCCCCTAACCCTAACCCTAGCCCGAACCCTAACCCTAACCCTTCCCCGAAGCCTGTCCCTCATCCGTCCCCTAATCCTCACCCGTACGCTGACACTCACCCGCGCCCTCACACGTACGCTCCCCCTAAAGCGTTGTCGTACCCTCACCTGGACCCTAAACCGTTCCCGTCCCCTAACCCTAACCCTAACCCGAACCCTAACCCTAACCCTTCCCCGAAGCCTGAACCTCACCCGTCCCCTAATCCTAACCCATACGCTGACACTCACCCGTGCCCTCACACGTACGCTCCCCCTAAAGCGTTGTCGTACCCTCACCTGGACCCTAAACCATCCTCGTCCCCTAACCCTAACCCCAGCCCGAACCCTAACCCTAACGCTTCCCCGAAGCCTGACCCTCACCCGTCCCCTAATATTAACCCGTACGCTGACACTCACCCGCGCCCTCACATGTACGCTCCCCCTAAAGCGTTGTCGTACCCTCACCTGGACCCTAAACCGTCCCCGTCCCCTAACCCTAACCCTAGCCCGAACCCTAACCCTAACCCTTCCCCGAAGCCTGACCCTCACCCGTCCCCTAATCCTAACCCGTACGCTGACACTCACCCGCGCCCTCACACGTAGGCTCCCCCTAAAGCGTTGTCGTACCCTCACCTGGACCCTAAACCGTCCCCGTCCCCTAACCCTAACCCTAGCCCGAACCCTAAACCTAACCCTTCCCCGAAGCCTGACCCTCACCCGTCCCCTAATCCTAACCCATACGCTGACACTCACCCGCGCCCTCACACGTACGCTCCCCCTAAAGCGTTTTCGTACCCTCACCTGGACCCTAAACCGTCCCCGTCCCCTATCCCTAACCCTAGCCCGAACCCTAACCCTAACCCTTCCCCGAAGCCTGACCCTCACCCATCCCCTAATCCTAACCCGTACGCTGACACTCACCCGCGCCCTCACACGTACGCACCCCCTAAAGCGTTGTCGTACCCTCACCTGGACCCTAAACCGTCCCCGTCCCCTAACCCTAACGCTAGCCTGAACCCTAACCCTAACACTTCCCCGAAGCCTGACCCTCACCCGTCCCCTAATCCTAACCCGTACGCTGACACTCACCCGCGCCCTCACACGTAGGCTCCCCCTAAAGCGTTGTCTTACCCTCACCTGGACCCTAAACCGTCCCCGTCCCCTAACCCTAACCCTAGCCCGAACCCTAACCCTAAACCTTCCCCGAACCCTGACCCTCACCCGTCCCCTAATCCTAACCCGTACGCTGACACTGACCCACGCCCTCACACGTACGCTCCCCCTAAAGCGTTGTCGTACCTTCACCTGGACCCTAAACCGTCCCCGTCCCCTAACCCTAACCCTAGCCCGAACCCTAACCCTAACCCTTCCCCGAAGCCTGACCCTCACCCGTCCCCTAATCCTAACCCGTACGCTGACACTCACCCGCGCCCTCACACGTACGCTCCCCCTAAAGCGTTGTCGTACCCTCACCTGGACCCTAAACCGTCCCCGTCCCCTAACCCTAACCCTAGCCCGAACCCTAACCCTAACCCTTCCCCGAAGCCTGACCCTCACCCGTCCCCTAATCCTAACCCGTACGCTGACACTCACCCGCGCCCTCACACGTACGCTCCCCCTAAAGCGTTGTCGTACCCTCACCTGGACCCTAAACCGTCCCCGTCCCCTAACCCTAACCCTAGCCCGAACCCTAACCCTAACCCTTCCCCGTAGCCTGACCCTCACCCGTCCCCTAATCCTAACCCGTACGCTGACACTCATCCGCGCCCTCACACGTACGCTCCCCCTAAAGCGTTGTCGTACCCTCACCTGGACCCTAAACCGTCCCTGTCCCCTAACCCTAACCCTAGCCCGAACCCTAACCCTAACACTTCCCCGAACCCTGACCCTCACCCGTCCCCTAATCCTAACCCGAACGCTGACACTCACCCGCGTCCTCACACGTAGGCTCCCCCTAAAGCGTTGTCTTACCCTCACCTGGACCCTAAACCGTCCCCGTCCCCTAACCCTAACCCTAGCCCGAACCCTAACCCTAACCCTTCCCCGAAGCCTGACCCTCACCCGTCCACTAATCCTAACCCGTACGCTGACACTCACCCACGCCCTCACACGTACGCTCCCCCTAAAGCGTTGTCGTACCCTCACCTGGACCCTAAACCGTCCCCGTCCCCTAACCCTAACCCTAGCCCGAACCCTAACCCTAACCCTTCCCCAAAGCCTGACCCTCAGCCGTCCCCTAATCCTAACCCGTACGCTGACACTCACCCGTGCCCTCACACGTACGCTCCCCCTAAAGCGTTGTCGTACCCTCACCTGGACCCTAAACCGTCCCCGTCCCCTAACCCTAACCCTAGCCCGAACCCTAACCCTAACCCTTCCCCGAAGCCTGACCCTCAGCCGTCCCCTAATCCTAACCCGTACGCTGACACTCACCCGCGCCCTCACACGTACGCTCCCCCTAAAGCGTTGTCGTACCCTCACCTGGACCCTAAACTGTCCCCGTCCCCTAACCCTAACCCTAGCCCGAACCCTAACCCTAACCCTTCCCCGAAGCCTGAACCTCACCCGTCCCCTAATCCTAACCCGTACGCTGACACTCACCCGCGCCCTCACACGTACGCTCCCCCTAAAGCGTTGTCGTACCCTCACCTGGACCCTAAACCGTCCCCGTCCCCTAACTCTAACCCTAGCCCGAACCCTAACCCTAACACTTCCCCGAAGCCTGACCCTCACCCGTCCCCTAATCCTAACCCGTACGCTGACACTCACCCGCGCCCTCACATGTACGCTCCCCCTAAAGCGTTGTCGTACCCTCACCTGGACCCTAAACCGTCCCCGTCCCCTAAGCCTAACCCTAGCCCGAACCCTAACCCTAACCCTTCCCCGAAGCCTGACCCTCACCCGTCCCCTAATCCTAACCCGTACGCTGACACTCACCCGCGCCCTCACACGTACGCTCCCCCTAAAGCGTTGTCGTACCCTCACCTGGACCCTAAACCGTCCCCGTCCCCTAACCCTAACCCTAGCCCGAACCCTAACCCTAACCCTTCCCCGAAGCCTGACCCTCACCCGTCCCCTAATCCTAACCCGTACGCTGACACTCACCCGCGCCCTCACACGTACGCTCCCCCTAAAGCGTTGTCGTACCCTCACCTGGACCCTAAAGCGTCCCCGTCCCCTAACCCTAACCCTAGCCCGAACCCTAACCCTAACCCTTCCCCGAAGCCTGACCCTCACCCGTCCCCTAATCCTAACCCGTACGCTGACACTCACCCGCGCCCTCACACGTACGCTCCCGCTAAAGCGTTGTCGTACCCTCACCTGGACCCTAAACCGTCCCCGTCCCCTAAGCCTAACCCTATCCCGAACCCTAACCCTAACCCTTCCCCGAAGCCTGACCTTCACCCGTCCCCTAATCCTAACCCGTACGCTGACACTCACCCGCGCCCTCACACATACGCTCCCCCTAAAGCGTTGTCGTACCCTCACCTGGACCCTAAACCGTCCCAATCCCCTAACCGTAATCCTAGCCCGAACCCTAACCCTAACCCTTCCCCGAAG
The DNA here is from genome assembly GCF_937001465.1 of Orcinus orca. Lineage (NCBI taxonomy): Eukaryota > Metazoa > Chordata > Mammalia > Artiodactyla > Delphinidae > Orcinus > Orcinus orca. Next base: position 89,590 of record NW_026043990.1, read on the forward strand.
CCTGACCCTCACCCGTCCCCTAATCCTAACCCGTACGCTGACACTCACCCGCGCCCTCACACGTACCTTCCCCCAAAGCGTTGTCGTACCCTCACCTGGACCCTAAACCGTCCCCGTCCCCTAACCCTAACCCTAGCCCGAACCCTAACCCTAACCCTTCCCCGAAGCCTGACCATCTCCCGTCCCCTAATCCTAACCCGTACGCTGACACTCACCCGCGCCCTCACACGTAGGCTCCCCCTAAAGCGTTGTCTTACCCTCACCTGGACCCTAAACCGTCCCCGTCCCCTAACCCTAACCCTAGCCCGAACCCTAACCCTAACCCTTCCCCGAAGCCTGACCCTCACCCGTCCCCTAATCCTAACCCGTACGCTGACACTCACCCACGCCCTCACACATACGCTCCCCCTAAAGCGTTGTCGTACCCTCACCTGGACCCTAAACCGTCCCCGTCCCCTAACCCTAACCCTAGCCCGAACCCTAACCCTAACCCTTCCCCGAAGCCTGACCCTCACCCGTCCCCTAATCCTAACCCGTACGCTGACACTCACCCGCGCCCTCACACGTAGGCTCCCCCTAAAGCGTTGTCGTACCCACCTGGACCCTATACCGTCCCCGTCCCCTAACCCTAACCCTAGCCCGAACCCTAACCCTAACCCTTCCCCGAAGCCTGACCCTCACCCGTCCCCTAATCCTAACCCGTACGCTGACACTCACCCGCGCCCTCACACGTTCGCTCCCCCTAAAGCGTTGTCGTACCCTCACCTGGACCCTAAACCGTCCCCGTCCCCTAACCCTAACCCTAGCCCGAACCCTAACCCTAACCCTTCCCCGAAGCCTGACCCTCACCCGTCCCCTAATCCTAACCCGTACGCTGACACTCACCCGCGCCCTCACACGTACGCTCCCCCTAAAGCGTTGTCGTACCCTCACCTGGACCCTAAGCCGTGCTCGTCCCCTAACCCTAACCCTAGCCCGAACCCTAACCCTAACCCTTCCCCGAAACCTGACCCTCACCCGTCCCCTAATCCTAACCCGTACGCCGACACTCACCCGCGCCCTCACACGTACGCTCCCCCTAAAGCGTTGTCGTACCCTCACCTGGACCCTAAACCGTCCCGTCCCCAAACCCTAACCCTAGCCCGAACCCTAACCCTAACCCTTCCCCGAAGCCTGACCCTCACCCGTCCCCTAATCCTAACCCGTACGCTGACACTCACCCGCGCCCTCACACGTACGCTCCCCCTAAAGCGTTGTCGTACCCTCACCTGGACCCTAAACCGTCCCCGTCCCCTAACCCTAACCCTAGCCCGAACCCTAACCCTAACCCTTCCCCGAAGCCTGACCCTCACCCGTCCCCTAATCCTAACTCGTACGCTGACACTCACCCGCGCCCTCACACGTACGCTCCCCCTAAAGCGTTGTCGTACCCTCACCTGGACCCTAAACCGTCCCCGTCCCCTAACCCTAACCCTAGCCCGAACCCTAACCCTAACCCTTCCCCGAAGCCTGACCCTCACCCGTCCCTAATCCTAAACCGTACGCTGACACTCACCCGCGCCCTCACACGTACGCTCCCCCTAAAGCGTTGTCGTACCTTCACCTGGACCCTAAACCGTCCCGTCCCCTAACCCTAACCCTAGCCCGAACCCTAACCCTAACCCTTCCCCGAAGCCTGACCCTCACCCGTCCCATAATCCTAACCCGTACGCTGACACTCACCCGCGCCCTCACACGTACGCTCCCCCTAAAGCGTTGTCGTACCCTCACCTGGACCCTAAACCGTCCCCGTCCCCTATCCCTAACCCTGCCGGAACCCTAACCCTAACCCTTCCCCGAAGCCTGACCCTCAGCCGTCCCCTAATCCTAACCCGTACGCTGACACTCACCCGCGCCTTCACACGTACGCTCCCCCTAAAGCGTTGTCGTACCTTCACCTAGACCCTAAAACCCGTCCCCGTCCCCTAACCCTAACCCTAGCCCGAACCCTAACCCTAACCCTTCCCCGAAGCCTGACCCTCACCCGTCCCCTAATCCTAACCCGTACGCTGACACTCACCCGCGCCCTCACACGTACGCTCCCCCTAAAGCGTTGTCGTACCTTCACCTGGACCCTAAACCGTCCCCGTCCCCTAACCCTAACCCTAGCCCGAACCCTAACCCTAACCCTTCCCCGAAGCCTGACCCTCACCCGTCCCCTAATCCTAACCCGTACGCTGACACTCACCCGCGCCCTCACACGTACGCTCCCCCTAAAGCGTTGTCGTACCCTCACCTGGACTCTAAACCGTCCCCGTCCCCTAAGCCTAACCCTAGCCCGAACCCTAACCCTAACCCTTCCCCCGAAGCCTGACTCTCACCCGTCCCATAATCCTAACCCGTACGCTGACACTCACCCGTGCCCTCACACGTACGCTCCCCTAAAGCGTTGTTGTACCCTCACCTGGACCCTAAGCCGTCCCCGTCCCCTAACCCTAACCCTAGCCCGAACCCTAACCCTAACCCATCCCCGAAGCCTGACCCTCAGCCGTCCCCTAATCCTAACCCGTACGCTGACACTCACCCGCGCCCTCACACGTACGCTCCCCCTAAAGCGTTGTCGTACCCTCACCTGGACCCTAAACCGTCCCCGTCCCCTAACCCTAACCCTAGCCCGAACCCTAACCCTAACCCTTCCCCGAAGCCTGACCCTCACCCGTCCCCTAATCCTAACCCGTACGCTGACACTCACCCACGCCCTCACACGTACGCTCCCCCTAAAGCGTTGTCGTACCCTCACCTGGACCCTAAACCGTCCCCGTCCCCTAACCCTAACCCTAGCCCGAACCCTAACCCTAACCCTTCCCCGAAGCCTGACCCTCACCCGTCCCCTAATCCTAACCCGTACGCTGACACTCACCCGCGCCCTCACACGTACGCTCCCCCTAAAGCGTTGTCTTACCCTCACCTGGACCCTAAACCGTCCCCGTCCCCTAACCCTAACCCTAGCCCGAACCCTAACCCTAACCCTTCCCCGAAGCCTGACCCTTACCCATCCCCTAATCCTAACCCGTACGCTGACACTCACCCGCGCCCTCACACGTACGCTCCCCCTAAAGCGTTGTCGTACCCTCACCTGGACCCTAAACCGTCCCCGTCCCCTAACCCTAACCCTAGCCCGAACCCTAACCCTAACCCTTCCCCGAAGCCTGACCGTCAGCCGTCCCCTAATCCTAACCCGTACGCTGACACT